>NW_015506171.1:591371-605141 GCF_001515645.1 Sinocyclocheilus grahami
TGTGTGTGTGTGTGTGTGTGTGTGTGTGTGTGTGTGTGTGTGTGTGTGTGTGTGTGTGTGTGTGTGTGTGTGTGTGTGTGTGTGTGTGTGTGTGTGTGTGTGTGGTGGATATTGGTGTAAAACTTTTAGTAAGCACTTAATTTTTAGTCCAGACATCTCTGTTGTCCTCTTGACCTTGATAGATCCTTTAAAATGGATTTTGCTCCACTGTTTCCTGCTAAATGATATAGGATATATGTCTTATTAGCATTGACACCGAGAAGGGAGTGAAAAGCTGAAAGTGTAATTAGAGAATAGGTCTTGAAGTACAGTATCAGTGCTTTCAATATTGATGTATCAAGCACAAGGGACAATTCATGCGGGGTAGGCAATTCTGAAACAAATTGTTTGCAGCACCTTTAAAATATTTAACCTTTCATCTGGAATTATAATAACTTTAAAGGGAAATTGTCTGTTGTTGTTGTTAAGAAGAAGAATCCATACAATGTTAATGAAGTCAAAAAAATTATCTTTAGTGTGTATTCAGTGGAACATTAATGATGACAGAATTTTCTTCCTTTTTTTCCTCATAATGTTCATCACAAAATCCGTAGGTGTGATCAAAAAAAAAATGACTACTGCTCGTGTTGCAGCAAAATATCCAAGCCTAAAAGATTCTTTGAGAGAACCGAGGCAGGTCCCTTCATCTGTCCATCACAGACACTCAAAGCTCTATACTTAGTTCAGGTCAGCTGAAGTAGAGAGATGTTTCTGTCTTTTCAGGATGAAAGAACTGAAGAAGCTGGAGTTTGAAGCCCTTGATCTGGTCAGTGCAGCTCCAGTGGAGCAGGAGCACTGGCACCGCTAGATGTGTCTGATGAAGAGAAAGTTGGGTAATTATGGTTGATATTTTTCCACATATCTTGTTTACTAACTGAAATTGAGCCGAAATGACACCATAGGCAGTAGAAAAGTAATGAACACTAAGTAGTTTATTATCAAGGTCAGTGGCATCCACAACAGCAAATATACATAAGCAGCAATGGAGTACGTTTGAGCAGCTTTCGAACCTTTCTCCAGGGAAGAGCCACCTTCAGAGGTGTGCACCAAGCAAACATCGGAGAATGTCATCCATAATTGCCTCCCAGATTCATCTCGCACTGTGCTCAACTCGCTGGCCTGTGTGGAGATGCCGTAGGCTAGCCTGTTTCACAGAAATGTCACAGCTGCCTCTTGTTAGTGCTGCATGCTATAGCAATGATCACCTGCTTGGGCAAAATCATCATTACTGTTGCTCACAATTAGCGTAGGAAGTATTAAACTTCGGTCGGATCATATTAATATACATTACATTTATATACATATATACACTTACAGCAGTTGTCACCCAGTGAGAGGGAGAAAATGTCCCATGCAAAATTATTTCCTGTTTATAAAACAATTTATATTATACGGTTCATTTGGAATGTCCAGAGTCAGTTTTTTGTCCTGGGCAAGGAGAAAATTGTCATAAATTTGCATATATTTAAATGTGAATTATATATCACTTTATATTATGTATATTTAGAATATTTAAAAATATGAACAACTTTTTTGTTTTATTTTATTATTAATATTATTATTACCCTTGCAGCATTTGGCATCCTGTGAGAAGGAGAAAATTATCATAAAACAGCTTTCCCAGTGTGATGCCTATTGTCTGTCAGTCTAATTTAATTCCCCATTAAAATGAGTGACGGTGGGCACTAAATGAATCAGCTCAGGTTCAGACTCTCTGTAACTGCACTGTTGGCCAGCAGACTCATTAAATCAATCTAACCTCCGCCCTCGTTTGACCAACCTCTTCCATGACACTTATGAATTTAATGAACACTCTGTCTGCGTGAGATAAAGGGAGGTGTTCAGCAAGGACAATCTCAGATAGGAGGATATAATGTTCTGTCACTTTCAGTGGTATGAACCATTAAGAAAATCATAAGTTGAAAATCATGAATTAAAAATCATGAATTGAAGTATGCCAGTATAGTTTTAGTTTTGTCACAAAGCTTATAGAGATGGACTAAAAGCCACAAAACTCAACTTTAGATTTTATGAGGCCATTAACTTCTATAGATTGCTAATCATCATCACTCCAGTAGACCAGCGGTTTCCAATTCCAGAAATGGGACCCACTGCAATCCGTGTATCATTTGATCATTCGCTTTTTGATTTAATATTGAAAATGAGAAAACGGCTCCTTTTTAGTTTTTTAGTTTTTTTCAAAAACACGAAAAACGAGAATTCAGCTTAAATTTTCGTTTTTCGTTCTTCGGTGGAAAATGAATAAACAGCTTGAATATTCGATTTCTACATGTGAGTGGGAATTAAATGCCCCTTTCTGCTGATTGGTCAGCCGAAGATCAAACCGTGCCGTCATCAGTTCTTCTGCAGTATCACGCAGCAGAATAATAGTCCTCCACTGCTGCAGTTATGGATTCTTAACGCATTTATTGCAACTACATTTAGTCTTTTTTCATCAAACAAACAGGCTAATGAATAGCTCGAAACAACTCATACCTGGGCAGAGTCTAGACAGGGCTTTCTTCTGTGTAGATATAAATTCTATTCTTTGCATCAGCTGGGCATGGTAGGGTATGATATGACAGCTGTCATAGCCTACCCTGCTCACCCAGTAAGTCTGTTTGTTTAAGTAATTAATTAATTAATTTGTTTCAAAATAAATATTTTAAACACTAAGACAAAAAGGAAAGAATAATAAATTGACTTGGGTATATATAGGCCTATGTTCACGCAAGAACTGTCATTCTGACTGACAACCGGAGAACAACAGATATTAAATAGCCTACTGTTAGAGTTATATAATGTAGTATTGGGTTTTATTAAAATTTATTATAATTGATATCTCAAAAGGATGCACTGCAACGCAATATTTTCATAAAATATAATAACTTGCCATTTCGGTTTGTTTCTCACCAAACCCTCAGTATACCTTCAGAATGCTTGGAATATACGCCACGAGATGCATAGGATTATTTTACGACAGATATGGCAGAGTTTAGCTCCAACTTGCCTCAACACACCTGACTGGAAGTTTCTATGCCTAGTAAGAGCTTGATTAGCTGGTTCAGGTGTGTTTAATTAGGGTTGGAGCTAAACTCTGCAGGACACCGGCCCTCCAGGACCGAGTTTGGACAGCCCTGTCTTAATTTGTGTTCCGAAGATGAACGAAGGTCTTAAGGGTTTGAAACGACATGAGGGTGAGTAATTAATGACAGAATTTTAATTTTTGCGTGAACTAACCCTTTAATCGTGCAGTGTAAAGCTTCTTTGATTATTAATTAACTTTGTGAGATGGCGGTGATCTACAGTAAGATGAGTGACCGATTTCCAGTGATTATAAGGGGTGCGCTCATTGCGCACTATAGGCTATAATCCATTCAGAATTTACATACATTCACTCACGGATTCACTCTTATCAAATATTGCCACTTGCTATTGTGTTGCATATACTACATCAGTTAACTAGGCTAAGTGAAGGTGAAGCAGGTGCTTGCTCAGTGTCGACACGTGCCCGCGAGTAAACAAATACTGTATGTGTAGCATTATTTTTTATGATAGTATTAATCAGTTAAAATTCTTACTTTTGGTTAACGGTTAAACGGTCAATATGAGCATCCCTAACACAAATAAAATGTACTTCATTACTTTTCGTTCATAAACGAATGTGTGAAATCTGTGTAAAAACAGCTTCACATTTTGAAAAATACATTAAATTTTGAAACTAAAGACTCAAACTCTTTATCTAAAACAGTTTCACATTGGCTATTATTTTGAGGCAAGAAATCACAGGTGAATAGGTAAACAGATTTCACCATACTTCACCAGTTGGTTTTTTGTATTACAAATTTTCTGAAATGTTATGTTTAAATACGCAAATGAAGCATTATCTATTTAAATATGCACTAATTTGCATATATTTCCAGAACATAAATCTGAACATTGGATAAAGGCGAGTTAAAAATTATTTTAGTTTTTTGTTGGAATATTGAAGGTTTTCCCAGAAGAGATTTTGGATTTCTCTTTTTATCACTCCATAAATCAGAAAATACTGTCAACAGACAGAAAAAAAACACATGTTTTTAGGAGTAAAATGTTGTATAAATCGGTGTGAATAAATCTGAACAAACCTCTCTGTAAAAACCTTCAGAATATAGATAGGGAAAAAATATGAAATCTACAGACACAAATAGATAAAGTGCAATAAAATAAACACTTAAATGTGTATTTTGAATGTTTTCTTTCCACTAGCTTAAAACGACACATTATGGAAAGCCAAATGGCTCAAAATCTCAAAACTGACCAGTGCATGTAAATCAGTGTTTCTGGCCATAGCGTCTCTCAGTAAATCCTGCTGACGCTCTTTAATCGCTGCGTTGTGTTTCATGTCTCCAGCCTCCTGGTCGTGAGAAGCGCCGCAATGTGAATTCTCTTCCTCTTCATAGACACTGTGACTTCGGTCTCGCCGAACGCCCCTCTCTTCTCGTAGCACGGCCCTCCCTAGTCGCCATCCCTAAACCCTAGCGTGCCAAAACTCATTCAGGGAAACTCTTTCCACATCACGGTCCACCAGAAACCCCAGCGGCGGTCGAGAGCTTCTACTCCAGCGCACCATTGTCCAGTCAGGAATGGTGAAGAAGGCGGGTTTTTGGAAGTTCATTTCATTGGCGTCTCTGATTGGGTCAGCAAACTGTGGATAATTATCGGACGATCGCGGTGGATTGTGCTCTGGTAAATGGGACTGTGTCTCTCAGTGCCTTAATTTTCAGATCCCACGGGCCGAAGCGGCAGCTGCGTTTCGATGGACTCGGAGAAAGACGCCTGGATGTGACGGGACGTGAGCCCTGATTCGGGTCGGCCCTGAGCCATACTGACAAGTGCCCTGTCTTTCGTAACAGTGACGTAGCCATTTTTTTCTCTCTCTTTCTTCCTGGATGGAGGAATGACCCATGCATCTGGAGTCTGGTAGCAATATCTGTGCTAACGGATCAAGATTCACTGTAGCCTGTCACATGACGTCAAGATAATTTATGCAAGTGCATCTTGTTTTAATTGTGTTGACAAATCTGGGCCTTAATTCAACACATGACTGACTTCTGTGTGTCTTCATGTAGGGCGAATCTCATCAGAACATCTCAAAATCAGAAGACAAAATACTAAATGATATTTTGCATAAAGAAAATTAAGTTTTTGGGGGGGAATTAATATAATGCAATTATTTTTATTGAAATCTGGCAGTACAACAAATGCTCCCATGATGAGTAAATACATTTCAATTTAATAAATTAATGATATTCAGTGTACTGCTTATAATTTGTTGAATTTATTTAAAATAATTACATTATATTAATTTATATAAATATATTATATAAATTGAATGGCTGTACAACAAATACTACCATGATGAATAAATACATTACAATTTAAATAAGTAATACCTACAATTTTACTCCTTCAGTATAAGTATTTGTGCACTACAATATTAATTGTACTGCTCTTAAATGCTGATTTAAATTTTTTAAAAATCATTGTATTCCTGTAATAAAAATCATCACTGAGAATAATAAAAAATGGAAAACTCAAAAGTAAAATTTCCATTTAAATCGGCATAATTTAATAGCAGTACAAATACTACTGTGATGAATAAGCATATTACAATTTAAATAATAAATAATATTTACAATTTAAATAAATTGTATTTTTCCACTTGATGACATGTTTTCATGACAATAATACACATTTCCCCCTTCAGTAAAAGTATTTATACACCACGATTCATGATATTTATTGTACTGCTATTAATTTATGCAGTTTTTTTTTTTTATCATGACTGAGAATAATAAATAATAAAAACAAAACTCAAAAATACTACTATGATAAATACATTACTATTTGAATAATGTCATTTTCGATTATATATAATTTAGATTTATTGAAAATGTCAAATAAAAAAATAAGTAAATGTTCATTTCTTAAGGATCCTAAAATGCGCTGCTACTTTATGCAAAATATAATTAATAATTTCTTTTGATTTTGTGATTGGCAGGTTTTGTGAGATTCACCCTTCAGCGTTTTCTGTAAGCTGTAGAGTCATGTGACGTCATTTAGGGCTCCCTCTTGTTTAAAAACATTGTACATGCATCAAGAGACAAACATATGATCATCCAAATGATTCTCATATTTCACCTTAAATCAAGGAAATTAATTCTCAGGATTATTAAGATTTGTCACATACTTTCATGACAATAACACACATTCTTCTCGCCCCTTTGATAGAATTTATACATCATTGTAGTATCAGTTGTACTCTTAATTTATGCTGATTTAAATTTTAAAAACCATTGTATTCCAGTCATAAACACTGAAAATAATATTTAAAAAAGGAAAACTCAAAAGCAAAATGTGCCCGATTGTTGTGAAAATAATGTCACAAATCTTAATGCTCCTAAAAAGATTGTTCTTCATGTAAAATAGTTTTATTTTTGGTATTTGTGATGAAATGTGATTCAGGCGAATAATTCTCTCAGCGTTTGTCTTAAATTCACGTGTAGCTGCTGGAACAAGGTTTGATTCTCTTACCATCTTTGGGATTTTATCACCAGTTTCTCAATCTGTTTAATGTAAATCATAGAGTCAGAACGGCATGCGTGTGTGAATGATATCATAAACACTCTGGGTCACATTTCAGCTGCTTTTCTCAAGATCCACATTATTTTTTGGTGGTCGTTCTCCAGTAGGGCTTGAGGCTTCACATGGACACGCTGCTAACTAGTTTTTTTTAAAGTTACTAATCACAGATTCGACAAGGATTTTTATTTATTTTTTGTTAGAGATTTACACTCATTCCCAGTCTCAAGGTAAAGCCTTATGTGTTTGAGTTTATCTGAAGGCTTAGTTTTGGTCAGCTGTGTTGAATTTGACCTGTGGACTAGTCAGAAGCTGATTTGGACTTCAGAGTATTACCGTAGTCGACCTGGCATATCAAAGGTGCCATAATAGCTTTAAAATGCTGCTAATCATGTATGTTGATGGCGATGAGAAGCGCTGCATTACTGCAGGTTTTCTGGTCACATGAGAGAAGATATGAGAAGATATTCCACATGTTGCATGGGAAACGCCACTATTTTAAAAAAGCCTTACCAGATATTAGATCATTTGCAAAACTTCTTTTACAAGATATCGTTTAGGTAAATAATAAATCCATGTTTTGCTGCTTTGTGCAAACTTCTGTTTCCAGCAGATCTGAGCCTGATGCATCCAACCGGATCAGTGATTGTCAATCAAAGCTTTTGATACACAAGACTGAGTGTCATTTCTGTTTGTTTGTTTAATTTGCTACCAAACTCCATCAGGTACCGATCTGTCTGATCTAGTTCCATCCTCACAGCAGTCGAGAGGAACTTAACAACTAGTTACGCAAGTGAACTTCCTGAAGAGATGCAAACGAAGCAAACAGGAACTTGTATGTGTTGGATCTCAATGTGAAAGGTTAACAGTGGCCACCAGGATGATCAGTTTTTTTTTTTTTTTTTATGATTTAGAGATATTGTAACATTCCATATGTGTAAAAAAAAACTATGTACAGAGATAATGAGATTAAAAAAGCTAAATCTTTTTAAGCGCAGATCTTTACAGGCTTGTCTGGATGTCCTTCTTTTTAATCATCTTTAGTACGGTGACTGAACGCGTGAAATTATTTCTTAAATTGACAAAAGCACCATTATAAGTGTTCGAGTGTCGCTTTTTTCAGAGCAAAATACATATGTAAAATATATTTAAAAATCCTGATAACACGAAGCTTTTATGTATAATGCATTATAAGCACATTCATAACGTGCATTGTAATGCATTATATGTTTTTGTAAATAATTGTAACCAAAGTTAAAATGCATTATAATATTGTAATATAATATCCTTATTACATTCCTTGGTGGTTTGTTGTGCATTTTAATGCATTTTACTTTCTAAAGGTGTAACAATGGAACAAAAAGTATTGTAATTATGCTTGTAATGCATTATAAGGTGCATTACAAGGCATAATTAATGCATTAAAAATAGTGATGCACCGATAGCACTTTTTCCAGAATGAGTCTGATAGCATACTTTCATTTTTGGTACTTGCCGATACCATAACTGTATTTGCATTGCATTTGTATTTTTTAAAAACATTGGATAGAAAAACCAAAGTATTTTCAGCTATACAGATGTGAATATTGAATGTTTAACATAATATATTTTGACATATATATTTTTATTTTATATATATATATATATATATATATATATATATATATAATATTATATATATAATATAGAAATAAGGAAACCCAGCTAACAGGAAACATTCTCAGAACATTGACTGGGGTTCTGGGAAGGTTCTCTCAATGTTAACGTTACTAAAACGTTCGTTCAACGTTATCTGGTCTTTAATAAAGTTTAAAACGTTAGCACAAAAAAGTTACTTATACATCATTCGTGGAACGTTTTCTGAAACATTTTAGTTGGACTCTGGTCTAACATTTTTCAAATGTTACTAATTGTTTCAGAACTTTCTGAGAACAATCAAAAGTAACATTCCCATAATGTTTGCAAATTATAAAATGGAATGTTTCCTTAATGTTTGTATATCCTTCAACGCGGAAGTAAGCTGTGAATGTGTGAGACTTCCGGTTCACTGGCCGCTGTAGGGAAATAACGAGAAGTGCAGTGCAAAGTGCAGTAAATGGTCAAAATGTTTGCACTACAAACCAGTGTGTAAGATAATACATTCAAATAATATGGTAAGACACACCAGTTTGCAATATCAAGGAGCAAAACAAGCTGTTTTGTATATATATATACAGTATATATATATATATATGTGTGTGCATATGTGTGTATACATATACACACACACACACACACATATATATATATATATATATATCAATTATTGACTATTACATGATTATGTGAAAATGATAATTGACACTGATTTGATTAGAATTATAATATTGTACATCTCTCACAACATAACTATCATAAATAAATATCTCGCTTCAAGCACTGATTGATTGATCGATCGATCAATTTATTCAAATGATATTAGATATTTAATTATGCATGCTCATTTCATTTTTTACATTTAAGTTACTGTCATTAAATTATTCCTTAGTTACATCTTCAAAAACACTAATAATTTAATTGCACTGTTAACTGTAATCACTATAATTATAATCAATATCAAAATGAATATCCTTTTTCTCAGACTGTACAATATAATTTTGTATGTATAGATAGATGGCTTTAAAGGCTTTTAAACTTAATCTAGGCATTGCACAATTATATTGTACATTGTACGTGTGTGTGTGTGTGTGTGTGTGTGCGCGCCATTTCTAGGCATAGGCTAGTTAGGCGGTCACCTAGGGCGCCACCAGCTGAAGGGGCGCCAATGAGCGCACATACTGGCACTTTTAGCAGGGTTGTGATAAAGAGTGGCACGGTCACCCTGAAATATGACTGCCCCCACTGGATCCCCCAACATTATTGGGCTAGAGTACTGTCCATCTGACGATGCCTGGTGAAATATGTAATGTAATGCGTGTTGTAAAGATTGCGAGTGAAAACAAAAGAAAAAGAAAAGCTTACAGATGCATGAGTCGTGACTGAGCACTTGCATATTATTGCTCTCTTGTTGGTTTTGATTGTTTCTTTTGTCATCATTTGTAAGTTGCATTGGATAAAAGTGTCTGCTAAACGACTAAATGTAAATGTTAACATATTAACTACATACATGTACTTTGTAGACATCCTTAATGTCTTATAACTCCATTCTGCTCTCTGTTGTTCTGTTGATGGTGTTTCTTTATCTGAACACAGCTCTGTTCACACACTTTTGGTATCGGGGCATTTTAAAGCACGAGTACTGGAGCGCAGTATCAGTATTGGTATCAGTGCATCCCTAAATAGGCTTTAAGTAAAGTATTACCAAGAGTTTCATCTAACTATGTTTGTTCTGGCTTCAGTGTGAAACTCGCGTCAGAGCCACAGTAATAAACCTGGAAGTTTTGAATCGTGTTGCCTTCACAGCCAGTGGTGCTTCTGTTACTGAAGTAAACCAATGTCTGTGGCATGACACCAGCTTCCTTATTTTCTCACAGATTCTTTTCTCAAATCATGTGTTTTACTGGTTCTTCTCAGTGGAAGCGAAGCCTCTTGTCGCCCTCATAGAGTCCTTCTTCTTCAGAAACCCGGTTTCCTTTAATACTGTGAACGAACCAGAAAATGTGGAAATGTGTGAAACTGGAAACCCTGATCTGCTCACATAAGGTTAGTTAAGAGGGGAAACTAGGGCTGTCCTAAATCCTAGTGCGCTATCTTGTAATGTGACGCCTCATTAGTGAGTGAATTGTAAAAATCTGTATAGGCAACAATACTCAATAAATTTCAATTGAGTTTGAAAGTTAATGTGATGAAATACATTGCACACATCAATACTGGGTAAAATTGTTGATTTGTATTTTAGTATATTGAGCCATTTTATCACTACTTTTCATTGACATTTCTCTCACTTCAACCACCATCTTTGGTGGAGCTTGTCGCGATGAAGTATGAGATTGCCTTCATTGCAAAAAATAATGCAATGCTTTAACATCTGGCTAAACTGAGGTGTCTTGAAGGCAGAATAATCTTTCATTACAGCTTTTATGCCATTAAATTGATGCAAACTCTAGTTTTTGGATCAAATAGCATATCTTACTTGACTTCCTTCAGTGTAGTGTTGTTAATCAGGCCTTCAGGCATCTGTTTGGCTCCATTAATGGTGAACTTGTTTTTTATTAGCCTATAGAGAGTTGAATGGATCATTCAGTCCGTCAGAGCAAATATATTGTGCGTACAAAGCTGAAGTGCATTTTTTGGCATATACTGTTGTTGATCAAAATAGAAATGATATCCTGATCTAATAGTTAATAAATTACCATGCATTATGAACATTAATGTATGTTTAGATGTGTTGTTTCACGCATTTTGCATCTGCAGCAGACATGCATTGAGCTTTCTGAGTAATGTTTGA
This sequence comes from Sinocyclocheilus grahami, assembly GCF_001515645.1. Classification (NCBI taxonomy): domain Eukaryota; kingdom Metazoa; phylum Chordata; class Actinopteri; order Cypriniformes; family Cyprinidae; genus Sinocyclocheilus; species Sinocyclocheilus grahami. The sequence continues at coordinate 602,461 of NW_015506171.1, forward strand.
GTATTTCCTTTAATATCCACAGGCTACAATGTATTTTCATGCAATTTCTGTCAAGCAAAGCATGTGAGATGCAGCAAAAAATAGTATTTGCATCATTGCATTTGCACTTTGTTTATGCACTAAGTGAATGCTGTAAACTTTTAAATCACACCCCAAAATGAGCATGCAACATTACTGTGCATTACTGAAATAAGGTATAGGTATATTATATAGAGGTATATTCGGTCATACATCAGATGTGTCAGAGCAGAGTTAGACCTGAAGGCATCCGCTGCAGCATCAGAGATTTAGTTCTGTATCAACCTGAAAAATAAGCACATTAAATAAGAATGCATCTGGGAATGATAATTAGAAGGTTTTATTTTTTCAGATGCATGAGAAAATATGGCGTCCAGTCGTACCAGAAGATGTGAAGGCTTGTGTTTTCCTTCAGTGCTTTTGCCAGACTTCTTCCACCGTGAGACGTAATGCCATTGGCAGAGAGACTAAACAGCAATGCAATAATCAATCTCAGATTCTTTATCTGACAGCTGAAGTCTTCAGAATGGAGACAGGAGAGTCACTTGATGATGCAAGATTTACCTGAGGTTGGTCAGGCTTGGGTGATTCTTCAGAGCCTCCTCAAACGCATCTGCGCCCTCGTCACCGATGGTGTTTCCCCACATTCTGCAACCAATTAATTTAATGTCACCAAACCTTTACCATCGTTTTGAATCATTTCTGTAAAACTCAGTTTTAAAAACATGAATTCCAAAGATATAAATGCATTAAGAAAGGTTTTTTAAAGGTATGGTCTAATTATTCCAGTGCATATTCTTACCCTACATCAAAGATAGATTTGCTCTTGTGAATTGCATTGGCCAGGTATTTCCCACCCATACCTGTGATGTTGTTGCAGCCGAGCCTATGGGAAACAAACAAATGAATGATGAACCATGCGTTCTACACACCCTGTGAGAATGTGTACGTTTACGAGTGGTTTTAAAGTGTGCATCATCTTGAAAGCATTGCAATCCATTTTTAATCCCATCAATAAAACCATGCACACATCGGAGTAATGTTTTATAAGGTGTAGTCAAATCAAAACAAAGCAAGAACCTGCACACTTGCTAAATGCTCCAAAACAAATGTAATGACAAGATCATGTGGTTAAAAAGTCGTTGAACACATGGTCTGTCAGTAAACATAAAGCAATGGATTTTAAATGTCATTTGTGTATGAACATTTTTAAAAGAACAGATTTTCATGCATACCAAATCATGCAGAATGTCCTCACATATTAGATAAAGATTCTTCCATTGCCAACATACAAGAGATTCCTACTTGACAACCTTCAAGTGTGGTCATTCTTCAATAATCTTTGCTACTAGTTTGGCTCCAACGTCTGTGATGTAGTTTTTGTAAAGACTGTAAATGGAAAGCAAAGAGGGTAGAATGAGGTCTAAATAAAACCTGACAACATAAAGATGAGCGGATGAACTCACCCCAAGACCTTAATGATTTTGTGTCTGATGAGTTCCTCTGCCAGAACCTCAATACTGCAGTCCGTGAGCTGATTCACGCAAAATCTGAAAGGCAGAGCTGAGTAGATTACTTACAAATTGTAGTCCATTACTGATTCAAAATTACATGACAAAAATTGTGGTTACTAACGTAATCCATTACATTACACATTTTAAGTAATATAATCCGATTACTTTTAGTTTACTTCTGACCTAACTCATTTATCTATTGATTTAAATAGGATAATCTTGTACCATATTGATATAAAAATACAAAGTGCAAGTATCCCAAACTCTCACCTCTGTCGTTCAGGAGCTCCATCTGACTGTCCGTGTAAAGATCCTCCAGCGGTTGTCATAAATATTCAAGTGCATAAATGTAGCGTCCTACAGTATGACATGCCAATAATCTGACTAAAATATTTTGTTAAAATTATAAACATTGGTCTGGACTTTTCATTTCATGGTTTCTGTATTTGTAAAATGTTATTTGTTATTTTAAATTAAAATACTCACTGGGGTCTGTGTTAACCACTGATATGACACTAATAGTGTCTAATGGTGTGTACCGAATTTCTTCAAACCAAGGCCGCAGATCAATGTAAGCTTCATATGCTTCATGAAGAACGTGTACGAAATACGCTGAGCACTCCTCTCCAGGGGCGGATTGGCCATCTGACAATTCTGGCAAATGCCAGAGGGGCCGGACCATTTTGTTTAATGTGGGCCGGTCAGATTTTTACTAAATATATATATATTAAAAAAAAAATGTACGGGCCAACTGCGCATAGGACAGGTTTTTATCGCTTGCACGATTTCTCTATGGTTATAATAATAATAATGTTAATAATAAATAAATGTTAAATGCCTGGTCCCAAGATGGGCCGGCCGAACCGTTCAGTCAAAATCAAGCACATCATCAGAGAAAGGGCTTAAAAAAGGGCTTAAGTCCGACGCTGCTAAATGCGTAAAATTAAAGGCAGGGTATGTGATTTTTCAAAAACACATTAGAAAACTGATTCGGGCCGAATTGCAAACAATCAGCAGTAAGGGGCGTTTCTACTCGTGATGTGGAGGAGAGCGCGTTCAGTGCATGGGACGGACATTAGCCGAGCCGAGCAACAGAAAGATAGAGATGGCGGATAAAAAACAAAAGAGGAAAACGTCTGCGGAACGATA
>NW_015506171.1:605684-608737 GCF_001515645.1 Sinocyclocheilus grahami
CATGTCCTCATATCACAGGGAATGTTATTAGTTAAATATTCTTCCATTATCCAACAACGGGATACCTACTTGACAACCCTCAAGTGTGGACATTCTTCAATGATCTTTGCTACTAGCTTGGCTCCAACATCTGTGATGTAGTTTTTGTAAAGACTGAAAATGCAATGAAAAGAGAGTAGATTGAAGTCTATATAAAACCCAGCAACATAACATAAAGATGAACGTATGAACTCACCCCAAGACCTTAATGACTTTGTGTCTGATGAGTTCCTCTGCCAGAACCTCGATACTGCTGTCAGTGAGCTGATTCACGCAAAATCTGAAAAGGTAGGAACTTCAGTTATTGTTCAGTCTGCTGGTAATTCCATTCTAGTTCTAGTTCTTTGGGTAAAGCCAAACCCTGCCTGGCTTTTCTTACCTTACTACTGTCATTTTGCTGAAGGAGGGTCTCAGTTGTTTCACGCCGTAATCGTTGATGTTGTTATTGTCCATGTCGACTCCTAGCTACTTCCTACGATGGTGGAGGACAAAGTTCAAGGCGCTGCAATCGGCCGAGTAAATGTTACAGAAGGCGATCTTAATGTAATCCGCCGATATGCCGTTGGCCGTCATCTTTGCAACGTCCTCGCTGTTTGTCTCAAATATGCACCGCAGCATCCACAAGAAATTTGGCATTGCATGCACCTTGTCGCCCTCAATGTCTGTGGATGGATATCGAGGAAGGCCTTTAAGATGCGTTCTCACGCTGTTAGACAGATAAGACTTGAGCATCTTGCGCTTCTGTTTCAATGACGCCGGAGGAACGAGATGCTCCAGGAGTGCCGCATTGGGTTTGGACAAGAGGCCGCATAAGAATAAATTGGTGAACTGGAAGTTGGTTTGGAAAGGGTCTTTATCTCTAGGTCTCGACTTTCCCAAGCAAGGCAAGCAGGAGAGATGCGACGACCTCTTGTATTCGCATTTGGAGAAGAAACTTAGAATAGATTCAGGAGTTATTTTGGAGTCCAGCACCAATGAAAACGCCGCCAAGAAGGCCTGGAGGGTCTCGTGGAGAAACTCGAAGGTCGCAGAGCCTCCGGATCCATCGTAATGAGAAGCAGGCCTCAGAAACCCAAACTGAAGGACTTCATCTTCTAATCCACAGGATGTCACTTCCTCCATACTGAACACAAGTCCTCCCCGTTCGAGACCATGCAAGGCCAGTCGAGCGAAAGCCGCAAGCTTCTGCTCACCAGCTTTAAAGGTCTCCGCTGGACACCTCGTACTCCGTTTTAAAAGACCAGGACGTGCAGTCGAGTGTCCAAGAAAGACCTCGGAAAGAAGCAAGAAGACATTTGTGAGCGTAATGCAAGAATCCGGCAACTCAAAGTTGTCATACACTGAATGAAGGTGCTTGAAGCTCTTGAGGATGATCCAACTGAACAACGGGATGGAGCAAAGACCGCAGAGGTGAGGATTGGCGTCTAGTTGATCGGTCACCATTGTCTTGTGTTCCTTCTCTGGGAAATGCAAAGCCGTGTATCTCTTCAGGTGTTCAGGTGAAAATCCCTTCAAATAGACCTTCTTCCAGATCACTCTGCTTTGGACTTCGGTGCCACTTCGTGCAGTCAGAATCTTCCGGGAACCTTTGAGCAATTTTCCACAAAGCAAGTTCATGAGAAGCAAAAGTGGGACGGGTCTTTGCTTCCGGGGAAACCATTTCTGGGATGTTATCCAAATCAAAATCCGTTTGGATTTCATCGTATCCGTCAAAGGTGAAAAGCACCGTCTCTGGGAATCGCAAGATGTAGGTGAAGACCTCGTTGTCGAGGTCGCCGTCTGGATAGCAGTTGTGTTTAAAGATCAGATCCTTCAGCGAGATCTCGTCGGTCTCCTTGAAGGCGCTAAACATCCTGCATCTGAACTTGAAGAAGAACTTGGCGCGAGTCTTTAGCTCTCTTCTGGACCACAGATTCTGCAGCTTCTGAAGAACGATGGATTTGCCCACGCCAGCGTCGCCGGTGATGAAGATGGTCTCGGCCTGCGGGTTGAAGACTCCCTGGTCTCCCAGAAGCTCATCCAGACTCTGCAAGTATCCCAAACTCTCACCTCTGTCGTTCAGGAGCTCCATCTGACTGTCCGTGTAAAGATCCTCCAGCGGTTGTCATAAATATTCAAGTGCATAAATGTAGCGTCCTACAGTATGACATGCCAATAATCTGACTAAAATATTTTGTTAAAATTATAAACATTGGTCTGGACTTTTCATTTCATGGTTTCTGTATTTGTAAAATGTTATTTGTTATTTTAAATTAAAATACTCACTGGGGTCTGTGTTAACCACTGATATGACACTAATAGTGTCTAATGGTGTGTACCGAATTTCTTCAAACCAAGGCCGCAGATCAATGTAAGCTTCATATGCTTCATGAAGAACGTGTACGAAATACGCTGAGCACTCCTCTCCAGGGGCGGATTGGCCATCTGACAATTCTGGCAAATGCCAGAGGGGCCGGACCATTTTGTTTAATGTGGGCCGGTCAGATTTTTACTAAATATATATATATTAAAAAAAAAATGTACGGGCCAACTGCGCATAGGACAGGTTTTTATCGCTTGCACGATTTCTCTATGGTTATAATAATAATAATGTTAATAATAAATAAATGTTAAATGCCTGGTCCCAAGATGGGCCGGCCGAACCGTTCAGTCAAAATCAAGCACATCATCAGAGAAAGGGCTTAAAAAAGGGCTTAAGTCCGACGCTGCTAAATGCGTAAAATTAAAGGCAGGGTATGTGATTTTTCAAAAACACATTAGAAAACTGATTCGGGCCGAATTGCAAACAATCAGCAGTAAGGGGCGTTTCTACTCGTGATGTGGAGGAGAGCGCGTTCAGTGCATGGGACGGACATGAGCCGAGCCGAGCAACAGAAAGATAGAGATGGCGGATAAAAAACAAAAGAGGAAAACGTCTGCGGAACGATAAGGCAAGAAGTAGGACCCGTGTAAATATCAGATCAGCTTTCCAGCGCTGGAGAGAACTCAAGGAGCGGAGGCCAGCGATCGGACGC
>NW_015506171.1:609024-623722 GCF_001515645.1 Sinocyclocheilus grahami
CTTAGGTAGGGTGGACTGCAGAGTCAAGTGTCATGGAGGTAGGAAGACACAATGAGAGAAGATAATGTGATCTTAATAATGTGGCTCTAATTAACTATTAATTAACTCTTAGGATAGGAGGAACCTGTTTCACACACACACACAGAGAGAGAGAATCACACTCACACACAAATGCACATGCAGCACATACTAGCAACACTTCAGCATACTTTAATTCACAAATAATTGTATATCAAAAAGGATTTACTGCTGCTGCTATTTATAGTTTTTGCTATATATTCTATTCCCTTTTTTGCTATTATTACTTGTTTGTATTCATGTGTATCCCAATGTTGAGAGCAGTCAGTGAGAAAATATTTTGCTGTAATGTTTAACTGTTGACTGTTCATTAACTAGGATAATAATAATAATTCATTACATTTATATAGCGCTTTTATAGGCACTCAAAGCGCTTTACATTGTCAGGGGGTATCTCCTCATCCACCACCAGTGTGCAGCATTCACCTGGATGATGCGACGGCAGCCATAGTGCGCCAGAACGCCCACCACATACTAGCTTATTGGTGGAGAAGAGACAGAGTGATGAAGTCAATCAGCAGATATGGGGATTATTAGGAGGCCATGATGATCAGAGGCCAATGGGCAAATTTGGCCAGGATGCCGAGGTCATACCGCTATTTTCGAAAGACATCCTGGGATTTTTTTTTTAATGACCACAGAGAGTCAGGACCTCGGTTTAACGTCTCATCCGAAGGACGGATGTTCCAGGATGTTGCTGGAATCAGTACAGCCAGAGACCTCTGGTCTTTCAACACCAGTGCTGTGAGGAAGGATGCTACAGTAGGCCGAGCAGAGACAGGGAGGAGTGTGGTAGAGGTAGGAAAAACCCGACAGACAGTGACAACAAAGAACAACATACTGTAGAGAATGACAGTAACAGCACACAAATGGCATAAACAGACAGCACACAGACTCTACAACATCCTCACATTCTTTTTCTTTAGTTTTTACTGTATGTGTAAATTTGTTATAAATGTGTGCTCTTTAAAAAGTAGTAAGCATTGTTTGCCAGACACATACATTAAATGTTTAAATATCTGTTACACATATGGTACTGCTTATATTATTTCCCCATCTGTACACAAATGTAAGTAGTGAATGCGTGTGTCCGTGGGTGGGGCTGTGTCGGTGTGGTAATGTGGGCCGGTGTGGCTACAGTGCCAGGGCTGAATTTTTGTCCCAGTCTGCCCCTGCTCCTCTCCTTTACTCTGAACCAGCTCCAGGATTTTGCGAACCTGTGTGTCCAAAAATTAGGTGAGTTGATTAATTGTGAAATAGATTGTGGATATATACTGTATATATACATTTAACAGGGTGTCTTTATTCTGAACCAGCTCAGAGTATATAACATGTGTAACAGGGTGTCCGCACTAGGGCTGTCAAAAAAAAATTCGAATTTTGAATATTCGTCGAATTTAAAATAGAAATCCACATTCAAATGCAAAAACGTTGCATTCGAATTTTAGGTGTGCGTTAAGGAGGCATCCTTATCAGTGGCGCACGAGATGCGATGACGATTTAAGTGTCGTTGCATTATAATGTTTTTGTTATCCTGTCCAGATGAAGCCACTAGAGCGTTGTTCATTAAAAATATTGCTGAAAAAGAGAACATCAATGCGGAGAAGCTTCAAAACTGAAACCAAGCCATTCACACAGAACACATATTTCCCGCATTTTCTAGAGGGACGTCTATCACCATTGCACTCGCATCTCGCATAAAGGAGCCGCATGTTTAGAAAGCCATGTAAAATTAATTTGGCAAGTTTGACTTTGGAAAAAAAAATATATGGAGTGTTTGAATATTTAAATAAACGTGCATTAGTAATATTTTGCTCGATGCGCCCTCTTGTGGCCTCAGGAGATAAGCTAAAAGCTTTTCTTCACCCTAACTGAAATTATGCATTTTAAATTTGAACAGATTTCGAATTTTTATAATATTTAAGTACAAAATTCGAATTTCATTTTTTCAGCCATTTTGGTAGCCCTAGTCCGCACGTTTTATGAAGGTAAATTTAAGACATTTTAAAACCAAGTAAAGACACACACAAAAAGTTATTTTAGCGGCACTTAAAAGATTGAAAATACAACTTCCAAAAAATCTCCATTACTTTTTAATTCATTTTACAAAAAAAAAAAATGCCCCTAGAATATGGAAATAACTTTTACTGTAGCTTCTGATCACACTGCAAAAAAAAAAAGATGTTCTTCAGTATTTTTGTTCTGTATTCCAGTGTAAATATCCAAATATTTTTAACCAAGATACATTTACTTGAGAAAACGCATAAAAAACCAACAAATATCTGCCAATGACCTCTTAATCTTAATTCAATTGGAAAACAATATTTTCTGACCTCATTGGCATATATTTGTTCTTGTTAAGCATAAACTCATTTTGTTCAGTTTCTCTGAAAACAAAAGCAAATGTATCTTGATTTAAGGGTGTTTAGATATTTGTACTGGAAAACAAGATAGAAATACAGTGGAAGATATTCATTTTTAGCAGTGCATGCAACATTCAATGCCATGACTATGAATTTAAGACTTTCAGTTCTGAATTAGGATCTTTCTATGGCCTTTATTTGTGAAAGGGCAAATTAAGACCTTTTAAGGCTCGCAGAAACCCTGTTTAAATAATTTTATCATGTATGTTAGAAATTCATACATACCGTATACTTTGAAGTTAGCTTATACAGGTATATACTGTAAGTTTGCATAACAAATATGAAGTTACTGAAGTAGCATGGTGCAGTGATAATACTTCATATCAGTAATAGTGGAAGGCTACTTATATTCTTACACTGAACAAAATTATAAACGCAACACTTTTGTTTTTGCCCCCATTTTTCATGAGCTGAACTCAAAGATCTAAGACTTTTTCTATGTACACAAAAGGCCTATTCCTCTCAAATATTGTTCACAAATCTGTCTAAATCTGTGTTAGTGAGCACTTCTCCTTTGCCGAGATAATCCATCCACCTCACAGGTGTGGCATATCAAGATGCTGATTAGACAGCATGATTATTGCACAGGTGTGCCTTAGGCTGGCCACAATAAAAGGCCACTCTGAAATGTGCAGTTTTATCACACAGCACAATGCCACAGATGTCGCAAGTTTTGAGGGAGCGTGCAATTGGCATGCTGACTGCAGGAATGTCCACCAGAGCTGTTGCCTGTGAATTGAATGTTCATGCATTATACGACTCATAGACTGCAACGGTTAAAGTTAAAAATCATCAAATGTGTTCTACTGAAGAAACAAAGTCACCTACATCTTGGATGCCCCGGGGGTAAGCAGATAAACATCACATTTTCATTTTTGGGTGAACTATCCCTTTAACATCTGAAGAACCTTTCTGTTTCACAAAAGCTTCTTTGTGGCGAAAGAAGGTTCTTCAGATTATAAGAAGCTAAGAAAGAGATGTTCTTTGACTGAATGGTTCTTCTATGGCATCGCTGTGAAGCTTATTTTTTAAGAGTGTAGGTATGTTTTTGGAGTTAGTGTTGTACCTGGTCAGTCTTGGTGCTGCTGCGCTGTATGATCTCGATGTCTTCAGTGCAGATGAAGCCGTTCGTCTGGAGATTGTCCAGCATGCACTGCGTGTTCTTCACCTGCTCCACCAGCAGCTCGCGGTGTGACGTCAGCAGCTTCAGGTGAGACCCCTCACTCCTGTAAGAGCCCATTTTACCTGCTAGACCACCAGCCCGATATATTTAAGAAAGCGGAGCCATCTCAACTTCCTCGTGCTAAAGAAAACGAAAGAGTCTGACTCTGCGAAGCTTAAACGGACTACTGAGTGTTGTTTACTTGGTTTCCGCACCTTCCATGTTAACTAGGAAGTGAAACTAAAAGATTAAATTTGACCCGGATTTGTGAAAAACCCTGTTTGTGCCGTGTAAAAAAAGTAATACATTTATTTCATACCAAGTATAGTTCAAATCTATTAACATATTTACTGAAAGATAACTCGATACTTACTGGTATAACATTTTTAATGAAACTTTATTTGGAGTATTACATTTGTGCACAATGCCCATTTATTATTAATAAAACTAAAATGTGTTTTAATGTCACTTTTGATGAGGACCATGTAATCTTTGAAGTATATCATGCTAAATATAGGTGTAGCCTACCTTAAGTAGCCTAGCCTATACTTGCAATAGTTCCACTTTAGCACAATTAAATATACTAAGTATGTCTTTAATTGGACTTCAGCACTACTTCCTCACAATTAAAGTGCATTAAGTACAAAATTAGTTGTTCCAATTTAGCAGACTTTAAGTATACCTATAACTGTTTATTAACCGCTAGAGTGCTAAAAGTTACGGACTGCAGCTTTAAATACATAAATACGAAAATGTATTTGTCGTATACTTTTGTGTACTACATTTAAGTGTATTTATTTTTCACTAGGGAAGGTTGTTTGAATAGGAGTTGTGTGGCGAGGTCAGAGAAATAAAACGATAAAACGGTTAAGCTAGCCTTCAGTCAGTCATGAGACTTAATGCTGGTTATGTATTTTATGAGCTGCTTGGGAATTAAAGGCAAACCTGGTTACATTTTTACTAAACTTTACTAAATGTGGTGTTTATACCCTTACAAAAATGTACCACTGTAACTAGTTTCCAATAAGACATCATATTTAACGTCCAACCCTGCTGAAAAAAAACAATAGAAACCATTACAGAATTTGTAATGCTTTTACTGGTTATAATGGGACTTGTATTGGTTTTAATGGCAAGTGTAACGTAATTGGACGCCTTCTATTGGTGGCTTGTTAACACCACTAAATCCTAAATGCTCTACCGAAAACAATTTTTTAATGGTTAAAAGTTGATGGTTTGTAATGTTTGTATTTGTAGTGGAAAAAATTACAATTTCTTTGATGGTTTGTATTGTTTTTTTTCTCAGCAAAACAGAACGTTATCCTAATGTTCTTTTAAAACAATTCAAAACCTTTCAAGGGAACGTCTCACAACTTTTAAGTCGGTGTTAAGTGTTAAGATAAAACATTATGAAGTAATGTTTATATAATGCTTTTATAACTTTATTAATAGTTTGTCATAACACTGAGAAAACATTCTTAAAACAACATTCCTTGAACGTCTTCATGATGTTATTTGTACTTAATGATGAATGTTTTTAAAACATTGAAAGAAAACGTTCTGAGGTTAACATTCTCGAAACGTCCTTGTTCTTGAACGTTCTTTAAGAGATTCTAAAGACTCTCAAAATGTCCTTATGATGCTAATTGTACTTGATGAACTTTCCCCAAAAAATATGTAAAATTTCGTAAACCTTTAAATAACATTCTAATCTCAACAACAACAAAAAATAGATATTTTAACGTTCTTAGAATATAAAAAATAACCATTTAAATAATGGTATATTTTGGGTGATAATAAAGTTAGTAGAATGTTGTAAGAAACGTTTTTGTAACCTTTAAATGTTCTAATCACAACAAGAAAACTGGACATTTTAGCGGTTTTAGAATATTAAAAAAACATTCAAATAATGTTCTGTTTTGGGTGATAAAGATAGTAGAATTTTATAAGGAACATGTTTGGAACCTTTGGAACGTCCTTGTTCTTGAACGTTCTTTAAGAGATTCTAAAGACTCTCAAAATGTCCTTATGATGCTAATTGTACTTGATGAACTTTCCCCCAAAAATATGTAAAATTTTGTAAACCTTTAAATAACATTCTAATCTCAACAACAACAAAAAATAGATATTTTAACGTTCTTAGAATATAAAAAATAACCATTTAAATAATGGTATATTTTGGGTGATAATAAAGTTAGTAGAATGTTGTAAGAAACGTTTTTTGTAACCTTTAAATAATGTTCTAATCACAACAAGAAAACTGGACATTTTAGCGGTTTTAGAATATTAAAAAAACATTCAAATAATGTTCTGTTTTGGGTGATAAAGATAGTAGAATTTTATAAGGAACATGTTTGGAACCTTTGAAAAACGTTACAACCTCGGCAAGAAAACTGCACATTTCAACATTTTAGAAACATATCAAAATATTCCCATGTTTTTATAACCTAAATTTGGTTCCTGGATAGCATTTGTTTATGCCAAGGGTGTAGGTTTGATTTTGGCAATGGTGGGGCATAACAGCATAGAACAGACATTTAATTGTTTAATCAAAATTATCGCTAGGGACAATTTAGCAGTTGCCGGACATTGGCAGGGACATGTCATAGCATCTCTACTAAACTCGACACCCTTGGTTTATGAAGTATGAGAACTTGCCTGATGATAACCATCTTCAAAAATATTTTACTTGTGTTAAAATATAGGATTGCAACCATTTTAGCAGCCTGACGGCAACATTAACTGGATAGTTTACCCAAAAATGAAAATGCATTCATCAGTAACTCACCCTCAAGTCGTTCCAAACCTCTGAGTTTCTTTCTTCTGTTAAACACAGAAGAAGATATTTTGAAGAATGTTGGTAACCAAACAATCGACGGTAGCCATTGTCTTCCATAGTACGGAAAAAATATTATGGAAGTCAATGGCTACCATTAAATCTTTCAGTTTCATTTTTGGGCGAACCTTCACTTGATACCAACCGTGTCTGACAATTGTAGAACTGTGCATTTTCAAAGTTGGAAAACTGGTTTTCCATTGCACTTTTCCCAGCAGGAAGTTGGAAATTACGATTTTTATTACGAGTTGAATGGGACATACCATAACGGTTAACTTCCATTAAAATCAAAAGAGAATAGAAATATTGTTCAAATCCTAGTCCTATCTATAAAACACGATGGATGAATCCGCTCTAATTTTATTTGATTACATTTTGGCATTACCTCTTAAAAATGAAGGTTCCAAAAAGGTTGTTTTTCCGACAAACAGACGTGAAAATAACACAAGCAAAACACAACACCATGAATGCCAGCAAAAATACTTTATGCAATTGTTTTGCTACCATACGTTACAAATGCTGCACATTCTTCCCCTCCTCTGTCTAAACAACAGAACTAACCCGTCTAATAGCATTGTGTAGTAGACTACAGATAAGTGTGCACACAGACATCATTTATGAGGGCGAATCCGACGCTAATCATCAGACTGAATCTCTTCTGTCCTTCCTTTTGGATTTTTTCAAAGCTTTCTCCAGTTCTTTCATCACAGGCAGAGGTCCCTCGTATTTGTTGGTTTGGATAGACCTGAGTTTGTCCTGATAGTCCTCCGGAAGCCCGTTCTGCTCCGCGCCCATCACAATAACCTGAGACACAGAAGCTACTTCATTTCTGCTGGCATCTTGAAGATATTTCTGTCAGAGAACACACCCTCTGCAGGAATCTAGTCTAGACTTTTGAGTGTCGTCATAAAGTGTAGTTTACATGAGGAAGATTTATTATGTAAAGTGAACAGAGTATCAGACTTTTTCTATTGCAGTTTTAGGTTTTTTGGTTAAAAACCTGCTTTTATTTGTCTTCTGAAAGTGCGTAAACGTAATGTAAATTAATGTAGATTTTAGGTTAAAATGTAAATGAATGTATTAAGCATATCTTAGGTCCTGACACCACTTCTTTCAACTTCACGCTTTTTAATCTAGAGTTTCTGGAGTCTTAATTCAGCCTTCCACAAAGTAAGGTCTTAAATCAGAGCAGAAAATCTGAAATTCATAAAGTCGCGGCATTAAATGTTGCATGCATTACACAAAATGTCAAATAACTTTTACTGTATCTTCTGATCACAATGCACAGAAGTGCTGTTCTTCCTCAGTACTTGTGTTTGGTTTGTCAGTACAGATATTTAAACATCCTTAAATCAAGATACGTTTACTTGAAATGCAAAATGAAGATATAAACAAATATCTGTCAATGCGGAATGAAAACTTGTTTTCCCGAGAAATCATAACAGTATTGACAGCGTGATCCCTTTATTTCTGAAATGTTCTTTAACTGGTCAAACAGGTCTTAAAGTCATACATTTGCAGAAACCCTGTAATCATTTTTCATCATTACATGGTGTCACAAACTAAATTTGACATATTATACAGTACAAATTGTTTAATGTGCATGTGACGAGAACAATATGTTTGCATGTAAATGTTTAGGACAGTATAGAGATCTATTCATAAATTCAAGCACATGTGCTGCTTTCCTAAAAGTGACATGTCCAATTTAAATGGATAAATATGGAGAAGTTATCTTGTGGCAGAGCCTCTTGTGTTGCATGTTCCGGATGCTTCGGTTTGATGTGTTTCTGTTGTAGCACTGACTCAGTTGCTAGCGGTGCACTATTGTCTCGTACAAAGCTGACCGGAGCAAACGCCAGAAAAAACACCACAACATTGTCCTTTCACCAGCAGCACAAATAACAAACGCATTCTGTTTTGAAGAATGATATCAGATTACGCCGTTTAGAGAAGCATGCGTTTCTGTTGTTGTTGCTGTGATTTGACACACAATAGAGGCTCGGGGTCATTCTCCTCTTAATTCAGAAATGTTCATACAGTAATCGTGATGGATCTTTCACTGAATCAGTGGATCCAGTTCACAAAATCAGTCAGAATGATTCATTCACAAGTCGAAGTGAGCCGAGTTCAACTTTCTGAATCAGCGATTCGACCGAATCAGTTAATAACCCACCATTTCATTTTCAGTCTGTTCCTCATACAAACCTATCATGTGGCATCTTATGAAACTGCTATGTGTTCTTTTTGTCTCACAATTTCCAGACAAATTATTTTAGAGCTTGGCATTACTAGAATAACGTTATGCTCTATAGTTATGCTAAGCTCTATAATATATTATTTGCTAGAAATTGTGAGTAAAAAATATTATTCTGGTTATGCCAAGCTCTAAAATATTTCATTTGCTAGAAACTGTAAAAGTCTTCAAAAAAATAACTAGAATAATGTATATTTATAAAATGCATAAAAACACGCACAGAATTATGTTTCTATTGATTTCCAATTGAGTAAAAAAAATATTATTCCAGCTATGCCCAGCTCTAAAATATTTTATTTAAATTATTCTTTAAATTTTTTACATACAAAATATTTTTAAAAATGACTAGAATCATATATTTTTATAATGCATAATGCATAAATGTCCAAGGTTTTTCCAGGTCTAGATATCACACTTTTAAAATGACACTTCCTTATTTATCCTAGACTGTGAAAATCCTGGTTCTTCTTGTTAAGGGGTTGAATTAAAATAAGATGCATCTTCATTTTTAAGCCTGAAACACACTGCGTGATTTTCGGCTGTCCCAGACTAAAGATTGGCATCGTAAAACACTCGTGGTGATTTCTGTGATCGTGGCTCCTAATCTGTGCTCGTATATCGTACAGTGAGAGAGGGTCAGAGACGGCCGTTGTCACAGTCTTGCGACCAAAAGATAGCCTACGATCATTTTCTGACTGTGTCAGAAATACAGCATGATCATCGCACGGTGTGTTTGCTGCTACGATCCACGTTTGCTGACCAACCAATAAAAACACGACGCTAAAACATAAAACTGCTTACCTCGAGCTCTCATGCCTTCCTCTTTCGCCGCTTCCCCTTTTATTCAGCACAAATGAAAACTACAACTGCTAAAGTGTGATTTATCATGCTCTTATTGTTTACCACTAGCGCATGCTGATGACGTTTTATTCTTCTATAGTAACGTGCATCGTAGCGTACGATTCAATAGGTGTCATCGTCGTACAATCTACACGCATGTCGTAGCCACGTTTATTAGATCCATGTGTCACAGTGTGACATGCAATGATCTTATAGGATTGCTAAAATTGTGCAGTGTCTCGGGCTTTGAGTCATTTTAAGCCATCTTGATTCCCTTTTGAAAGTTTTCCTGCATTTTCAATAAACAAGGCCTTTAATGGGTTAGCTCCTGCGTACCTAACTAGTCTTCTACCACGCTACAATCCATCACGCTCCCTAAGGTCGCAAAACTCTGGACTTTTGGTAGTACCTAGGATAGCAAAGTCCTCTAAAGGAGGTAGAGCTTTTTCACATTTGGCTCCCAAACTCTGGAATAGCCTTCCTGATAACGTTCGGGGTTCAGACACACTCTCTCTGTTTAAATCTAGATTAAAGACACATCTCTTTGGCCAAGCATTCACATAAAGTGTCTAATAACCTTGGTCTTCAGTCATATCTGATCAAATGCACATTAACAGTCTTTTGCTTGTGTTGAACACATCATTTTTTGCTTGGCATCCCGAGGTATCTAGGAAGTACACGTCATTAACTAACTGCATGATTCTTACTGTACAGTTCTGCCATATGGATATCAACACTGATAAGCTACTACTAAACAATGTAAAAACTTAAAGTTTCTGTGAAGCTGCTTTGCAACGATTTGCATCGTGAAGAGCGCTATACAAATAAACTTGAGTTGCAAAGTGTTGTGAACCACAGTTCTAAATGAAGCTTTAGTCCTGATAAAAGCCGTATTTCTGTGACTTGTTAAAGCGCGCAGGAGACCGTACCTGTAGATACTGCGGTGAAGGTGGTGCATAAACGCAGCTGTTCATGATATACGTGCGACAGCTGAGGTCCTGTCTGCTGGTGGCGACGTTCACCTCCACTGGGCTGTAGGTGCCCATTTTCACGTTCTCCTGCCTGCAGAGGGACATCCAGCGCTTGTGAGGAGCTCCATTAGTCACTTACTAGTGCTGCGTTTCTACATGAAGATCTCTGACTAAAAAATGCTGGGTTGTTTCAACCCAACTTTAGGTCAAATATGGACTAACCCAGCTGTTGGGTTAAATCTTTACACTAACCCCTTAAGTGTGTCACCCCTCATTTTTGAACATACGTGAACGTGCACTATCCAAACTTAAATTGTCATAATTCATGAACGCTTTGGAATACAGACCTAAGGTTGGACTCTTTTTTAGATTACTGCAAAAGTGGAATCATTTTAAAATATTAAAGTATCAAAAAGTTATAGAAGTTTAAATTTACTGTAAAGAAAATGCACTATACTAAAAAAAATTGGTTATATAAAATAAAATATTTTTGAATCCAAAATTGCTATAAAATTAAAGCCTTTTGTCTAAAGTTATGTTCCAAATTTGAAGTTGATATAAAAAAAAAACAATTTGAGGTTCCTGTGAGATTTTATTTAGAGCGTTATATCACAAGTGCCATCAAAACTTCATTGAATTTTTTTTGATGCATTTTTCTGCCACAAATGTCTAAATTTCTCGGTCATTGTTACTTCTATCAAAAATCTTGAGACTCAGACCTTTCCGACAATATGTATTTTATCAAGTTTATAAACAACTGTGATTCTAAAAGACCGTAATACTTTTTGTAATATGACACTTGCCTCCCTCCACTAAGGGGAAGAGACCACTAAAAGATTTTAAAGTACCATTTCGACGGTAATGCAATTTCCGACTTAAAAATGGTTTTCACAGGATGAATTCTGAGGTTTTAAGCTTGAATGACTAAAATATGTGATGGAGAACAAAGACAACAAAATAAAAGAGTGCCATTGGGCCTGCCGGTGATACATTTTTAACCCAAAAGTTGGGTTAGTCCATATTTGACCCAAAGTTGGGTTGAAACAACCCAGCATTTTTTAGTGTACTGTATGTGTGTGTTTGGGGTCTGAAAGCATCCACCTGTCGAGGGACTCGAGGTCCGACATGTTCATCCTCCACACAACGCCCCAAACCTCGTCCCCTGGGCTGTGTTCGATGGTCCCGACACCGCCGTGCCAGCGCTGACTCGCCAGTCCTTTATGATTCCCGAAGGCCAGTTTATAATCCTGGAGAGGAGGACCAGTCAGTTACATGTGTAGACAGATACAGTCAAACCAAAATTTATTCAGACACCTTCAACATTTCTCACATTATCACAGTTTAGATCACAGACGTATAGATAAGCAGTCGGCTGGGCGGATGGATAGATAAACAGTCGGCTGGGCGGACGGATAGATAAACAGTCAGCTGGGCGGACGGATAGATAAACAGTCTGATGGGCGGACGGATAGATAAACAGTCTGATGGGCGGACGGATAGATAAACAGTCTGATGGGCGGACGGATAGATAAACAGTCTGATGGATGAATGGATATATATGGATGCGGATGGATGAATGGATATAAATGGATGGATGGATAAATGAATAAAAATATGAATGATATAGTTAAACACTCAGATAGATAGATAGATAGATAGATAGATAGATGATAGGTGTTCAGATAGATAGATACCTTGAGTTTGGCCACGCAGTAGACGGTGGCTGATGGGTTCTTCAGCTGCAGCCGCTCCTTCAGAAGGTTGCTGGGTTGCTGCCAGTACAGAAAGGTGGAACCGTTCTGCCGGTCGCTGCTGTTGTCCATCACTGACTCTTCAGAGGACAGAGGGACAGAGGGAATGAGGACGAGGAAGAGGAGGAAATGGAAGAGGGACATTTTTGCGTTGAATCAGCTCAGCAGGGCTCAGAGCGAATGAAATGGAAAACACCTCTGTTAATGGAGCTCCATTCTCATGCAAATCCATTGTGTGCCAAAGCCTGCATTCATCTGACACTAACCACCATCAGCAAGAACTTTCCCAACCGTCCCTCTAGTGGAAGCAGCAGAAATTACCTTTAAGCAGTCAAAAATCACCCCTAAAATTAGCCTAAATAATGCAATTTACATAGGTTTCCAATATATTAAGACATTAATAATTTCTTCTCTACAATCTGAATTTCTGCGCTTTGAATATTGAATTTGATGTTCTGAATTTCTTCTTCATCTTGAGAACTTGAGGCTGTTTTTTTTTAAACGGGATATTTGCAGTCTAAGAATTCAGAACAAAAAAAATCAGTTGTTTGAAAACCTATAAAACTGCCATAAAAAAATTATTGTTTTAAAATTTCAACTGCTAAATATTCAAGTTTATAAAAAATCTAATTCAGAAATTTGTTAAATGCCACATAGCATTCAGTTTTGTTAAATGACACTTGTCAATAATTAAAGTTTACACAATTCAAATTCAAATGGTTTTGTCAAATTTTGAGCTACATATAATGGTGTTGTGAAATGCTTTTGAATAACAGAAATTGACCTGGTGCCAGTTGCACAAACAAACACTATAGCCCCGTTTCCACCGCAGGAACTTTCCCCAGGAATTTAACTAGGGACTTTAGGCCGGTACTAATGGCGCTTTTCCACTGCATGGTACGGTACGGCTCGGTACGGTTCACTTTTGGGGGGTTTTCCACTGGGTACAGTACCTGGTACTTTTTAGTACCACCTCGGTTGGGGTTCCAAGTGAACCGTACGTTACCAAAACGTGACGTGTAAACTCTGCTGATCACGGATTGGCCGGAGAGAATCGTCACTACCTGCGTCACTGAACTTGCGACACAAACACAAAAGAACCGCTAGATTTAAATCAGCACAGCCAGCGAAGGATCGAACGCAACCATTTTGAACGAGTGCACTTTTTTTAACAACCAAAAAGTTTTGTTCCTCTCGTTGATAGCAGAGGAGCGGATCCAGCGAGAGCTTGATGGTGCGTTGCGGAATGAAAAAGTTTTTTTTAGGAGTCGTGGTAGTAGAGGCCCACTCTAAAGCGGTGCTGAACTGCAGTGGAAACGCGAACCGTGCCGTGCCGTACTGAGCCGTACCGAGCCGAGTCGTACCACGCTGTGGAAAAGCGCCATAAGTCCCTGCTCGTGAGGTAGTACTTTTCCGGAACTTTTGGGGGTGGAACTTGGGCGCTGAACATGCTGATTGGTTGAGTTCACTCAGCATTGTGTTTCAACCATAGACTGTAAAAAAGATGGACGACGCGTTTCCTATTCCTTCCACTATAGTAAAGTGAAGCCAAAGCATCTCAGTATGGCGCCATCTTGAATAAATGGTGCCATTTGGAGTCAGAGTCTGCGCAGTAGAGATTCGTTTGGAGCCAGAGTCTGCGCAGTAGTGTCGTGAAGTGGAGCCGCGGTATCAAACTCCCGCCCAAACTCCCGCAGACCCAATCAACCATAACAACACACCCCGTTTATATAGCATCAAATTACTAGCTAAAATCAAACATACATATCAGCGTGATAACAACTACCTTAAATGACCAAAACCATCTTTCGGAAAATTGTATTGGAAGTAGGGCTGGGTATCGTTCAAAGATTTTTGATACCGATACCTTGACTTCGATACCGGTTCCTGAACGATACTTTTTTCGATACCAATTTTATGAAATCTATTTGAACAAGATTATATTATCTAAAAAAAAATACTATTTTTCAGCTTGTTGATGTTTATACAGACTCAAAGCCACTGCACAGAGGAACAAAATGTAACAAACAAAAAATCTGTTCAAATAGTTTTAATAAAGCTCAAATAGTCTTCAGTTTACACATCTGTTAGCTACATTTGCACTAGTGCGTGTGACAGAATCACCTAGCTCAGACAGAATCGTCATTTCTATTCATTTTCCACTGATTTACTGAGAAGCATTAGCAGTTTCTAGCACTGTCTGCTTGTGCTCTCTCTTCCATGATCGCTGCTCTGACTCAGAGGTTATAATATATTTAATTTCAGCAACATTACATGGCCAAAACACACACAGCAATCGGAAGTTATTACAAAAACTTGATGGTGGTTTAAAGTGAGTTTTGAGGAAAAGCGGAATATAAATCTTATTTATTGTCTTATG
>NW_015506171.1:626412-631991 GCF_001515645.1 Sinocyclocheilus grahami
AGCTCTAAAATATTTTATTTAAATTATTCTTTAAATTTTTTACATACAAAATATTTTTAAAAATGACTAGAATCATATATTTTTATAATGCATAATGCATAAATGTCCAAGGTTTTTCCAGGTCTAGATATCACACTTTTAAAATGACACTTCCTTATTTATCCTAGACTGTGAAAATCCTGGTTCTTCTTGTTAAGGGGTTGAATTAAAATAAGATGCATCTTCATTTTTAAGCCTGAAACACACTGCGTGATTTTCGGCTGTCCCAGACTAAAGATTGGCATCGTAAAACACTCGTGGTGATTTCTGTGATCGTGGCTCCTAATCTGTGCTCGTATATCGTACAGTGAGAGAGGGTCAGAGACGGCCGTTGTCACAGTCTTGCGACCAAAAGATAGCCTACGATCATTTTCTGACTGTGTCAGAAATACAGCATGATCATCGCACGGTGTGTTTGCTGCTACGATCCACGTTTGCTGACCAACCAATAAAAACACGACGCTAAAACATAAAACTGCTTACCTCGAGCTCTCATGCCTTCCTCTTTCGCCGCTTCCCCTTTTATTCAGCACAAATGAAAACTACAACTGCTAAAGTGTGATTTATCATGCTCTTATTGTTTACCACTAGCGCATGCTGATGACGTTTTATTCTTCTATAGTAACGTGCATCGTAGCGTACGATTCAATAGGTGTCATCGTCGTACAATCTACACGCATGTCGTAGCCACGTTTATTAGATCCATGTGTCACAGTGTGACATGCAATGATCTTATAGGATTGCTAAAATTGTGCAGTGTCTCGGGCTTTGAGTCATTTTAAGCCATCTTGATTCCCTTTTGAAAGTTTTCCTGCATTTTCAATAAACAAGGCCTTTAATGGGTTAGCTCCTGCGTACCTAACTAGTCTTCTACCACGCTACAATCCATCACGCTCCCTAAGGTCGCAAAACTCTGGACTTTTGGTAGTACCTAGGATAGCAAAGTCCTCTAAAGGAGGTAGAGCTTTTTCACATTTGGCTCCCAAACTCTGGAATAGCCTTCCTGATAACGTTCGGGGTTCAGACACACTCTCTCTGTTTAAATCTAGATTAAAGACACATCTCTTTGGCCAAGCATTCACATAAAGTGTCTAATAACCTTGGTCTTCAGTCATATCTGATCAAATGCACATTAACAGTCTTTTGCTTGTGTTGAACACATCATTTTTTGCTTGGCATCCCGAGGTATCTAGGAAGTACACGTCATTAACTAACTGCATGATTCTTACTGTACAGTTCTGCCATATGGATATCAACACTGATAAGCTACTACTAAACAATGTAAAAACTTAAAGTTTCTGTGAAGCTGCTTTGCAACGATTTGCATCGTGAAGAGCGCTATACAAATAAACTTGAGTTGCAAAGTGTTGTGAACCACAGTTCTAAATGAAGCTTTAGTCCTGATAAAAGCCGTATTTCTGTGACTTGTTAAAGCGCGCAGGAGACCGTACCTGTAGATACTGCGGTGAAGGTGGTGCATAAACGCAGCTGTTCATGATATACGTGCGACAGCTGAGGTCCTGTCTGCTGGTGGCGACGTTCACCTCCACTGGGCTGTAGGTGCCCATTTTCACGTTCTCCTGCCTGCAGAGGAACATCCAGCGCTTGTGAGGAGCTCCATTAGTCACTTACTAGTGCTGCGTTTCTACATGAAGATCTCCGACTAAAAAATGCTGGGTTGTTTCAACCCAACTTTAGGTCAAATATGGACTAACCCAGCTGTTGGGTTAAATCTTTACACTAACCCCTTAAGTGTGTCACCCCTCATTTTTGAACATACGTGAACGTGCACTATCCAAACTTAAATTGTCATAATTCATGAACGCTTTGGAATACAGACCTAAGGTTGGACTCTTTTTTAGATTACTGCAAAAGTGGAATCATTTTAAAATATTAAAGTATCAAAAAGTTATAGAAGTTTAAATTTACTGTAAAGAAAATGCACTATACTAAAAAAAATTGGTTATATAAAATAAAATATTTTTGAATCCAAAATTGCTATAAAATTAAAGCCTTTTGTCTAAAGTTATGTTCCAAATTTGAAGTTGATATAAAAAAAAACACAATTTGAGGTTCCTGTGAGATTTTATTTAGAGCGTTATATCACAAGTGCCATCAAAACTTCATTGAATTTTTTTTGATGCATTTTTCTGCCACAAATGTCTAAATTTCTCGGTCATTGTTACTTCTATCAAAAATCTTGAGACTCAGACCTTTCCGACAATATGTATTTTATCAAGTTTATAAACAACTGTGATTCTAAAAGACCGTAATACTTTTTGTAATATGACACTTGCCTCCCTCCACTAAGGGGAAGAGACCACTAAAAGATTTTAAAGTACCATTTCGACGGTAATGCAATTTCCGACTTAAAAATGGTTTTCACAGGATGAATTCTGAGGTTTTAAGCTTGAATGACTAAAATATGTGATGGAGAACAAAGACAACAAAATAAAAGAGTGCCATTGGGCCTGCCGGTGATACATTTTTAACCCAAAAGTTGGGTTAGTCCATATTTGACCCAAAGTTGGGTTGAAACAACCCAGCATTTTTTAGTGTACTGTATGTGTGTGTTTGGGGTCTGAAAGCATCCACCTGTCGAGGGACTCGAGGTCCGACATGTTCATCCTCCACACAACGCCCCAAACCTCGTCCCCTGGGCTGTGTTCGATGGTCCCGACACCGCCGTGCCAGCGCTGACTCGCCAGTCCTTTATGATTCCCGAAGGCCAGTTTATAATCCTGGAGAGGAGGACCAGTCAGTTACATGTGTAGACAGATACAGTCAAACCAAAATTTATTCAGACACCTTCAACATTTCTCACATTATCACAGTTTAGATCACAGACGTATAGATAAGCAGTCGGCTGGGCGGATGGATAGATAAACAGTCGGCTGGGCGGACGGATAGATAAACAGTCTGATGGGCGGACGGATAGATAAACAGTCAGCTGGGCGGACGGATAGATAAACAGTCTGATGGGCGGACGGATAGATAAACAGTCTGATGGGCGGACGGATAGATAAACAGTCTGATGGGCGGACGGATAGATAAACAGTCTGATGGGCGGACGGATAGATAAACAGTCTGATGGGCGGACGGATAGATAAACAGTCTGATGGGCGGACGGATAGATAAACAGTCTGATGGGCGGACGGATAGATAAACAGTCTGATGGGCGGACGGATAGATAAACAGTCTGATGGGCGGACGGATAGATAAACAGTCTGATGGGCGGACGGATAGATAAACAGTCGGATGGATGAATGGATATAAATGGATGGATGGATAAATGAATAAAAATATGAATGATATAGTTAAACACTCAGATAGATAGATAGATAGATAGATGATAGGTGTTCAGATAGATAGATACCTTGAGTTTGGCCACGCAGTAGACGGTGGCTGATGGGTTCTTCAGCTGCAGCCGCTCCTTCAGAAGGTTGCTGCCGTAAGCGAAGTACAGAAAGGTGGAACCGTTCTGCCGGTCGCTGCTGTTGTCCATCACTGACTCTTCAGAGGACAGAGGGACTAGGAGGATGAGGACGAGGAAGAGGAGGAAATGGAAGAGGGACATTTTTGCGTTGAATCAGCTCAGCAGGGCTCAGAGCGAATGAAATGGAAAACACCTCTGTTAATGGAGCTCCATTCTCATGCAAATCCATTGTGTGCCAAAGCCTGCATTCATCTGACACTAACCACCATCAGCAAGAACTTTCCCAACCGTCCCTCTAGTGGAAGCAGCAGAAATTACCTTTAAGCAGTCAAAAATCACCCCTAAAATTAGCCTAAATAATGCAATTTACATAGGTTTCCAATATATTAAGACATTAATAATTTCTTCTCTACAATCTGAATTTCTGCGCTTTGAATATTGAATTTGATGTTCTGAATTTCTTCTTCATCTTGAGAACTTGAGGCTGTTTTTTTTTAAACGGGATATTTGCAGTCTAAGAATTCAGAACAAAAAAAATCAGTTGTTTGAAAACCTATAAAACTGCCATAAAAAAATTATTGTTTTAAAATTTCAACTGCTAAATATTCAAGTTTATAAAAAATCTAATTCAGAAATTTGTTAAATGCCACATAGCATTCAGTTTTGTTAAATGACACTTGTCAATAATTAAAGTTTACACAATTCAAATTCAAATGGTTTTGTCAAATTTTGAGCTACATATAATGGTGTTGTGAAATGCTTTTGAATAACAGAAATTGACCTGGTGCCAGTTGCACAAACAAACACTATAGCCCCGTTTCCACCGCAGGAACTTTCCCCAGGAATTTAACTAGGGACTTTAGGCCGGTACTAATGGCGCTTTTCCACTGCATGGTACGGTACGGCTCGGTACGGTTCACTTTTGGGGGGTTTTCCACTGGGTACAGTACCTGGTACTTTTTAGTACCACCTCGGTTGGGGTTCCAAGTGAACCGTACGTTACCAAAACGTGACGTGTAAACTCTGCTTATCGCGGATGGGCCGGAGAGAATCGTCACTACCTGCGTCACTGAACTTGCGACACAAACACAAAAGAACCGCTAGATTTAAATCAGCACAGCCAGCGAAGGATCGAACGCAACCATTTTGAACGAGTGCACTTTTTTTAACAACCAAAAAGTTTTGTTCCTCTCGTTGATAGCAGAGGAGCGGATCCAGCGAGAGCTTGATGGTGCGTTGCGGAATGAAAAAGTTTTTTTTAGGAGTCGTGGTAGTAGAGGCCCACTCTAAAGCGGTGCTGAACTGCAGTGGAAACGCGAACCGTGCCGTGCCGTACTGAGCCGTACCGAGCCGAGTCGTACCACGCTGTGGAAAAGCGCCATAAGTCCCTGCTCGTGAGGTAGTACTTTTCCGGAACTTTTGGGGGTGGAACTTGGGCGCTGAACATGCTGATTGGTTGAGTTCACTCAGCATTGTGTTTCAACCATAGACTGTAAAAAAGATGGACGACGCGTTTCCTATTCCTTCCACTATAGTAAAGTGAAGCCAAAGCATCTCAGTATGGCGCCATCTTGAATAAATGGTGCCATTTGGAGTCAGAGTCTGCGCAGTAGAGATTCGTTTGGAGCCAGAGTCTGCGCAGTAGTGTCGTGAAGTGGAGCCGCGGTATCAAACTCCCGCCCAAACTCCCGCAGACCCAATCAACCATAACAACACACCCCGTTTATATAGCATCAAATTACTAGCTAAAATCAAACATACATATCAGCGTGATAACAACTACCTTAAATGACCAAAACCATCTTTCGGAAAATTGTATTGGAAGTAGGGCTGGGTATCGTTCAAAGATTTTTGATACCGATACCTTGACTTCGATACCGGTTCCTGAACGATACTTTTTTCGATACCAATTTTATGAAATCTATTTGAACAAGATTATATTATCTAAAAAAAAATACTTTGGGTTTATTTTTCAGCTTGTTGATGTTTATACAGACTCAAAGCCACTGCACAAAGGAACAAAATGTAACAAACAAAAAATCTGTTCAAATAGTTTTAATAAAGCTCAAATAGTCTTCAGTTTACACATCTGTTAGCTACATTT
>NW_015506171.1:632235-636961 GCF_001515645.1 Sinocyclocheilus grahami
CTAAATTAAAACGCCAGTAGGTGCCAGTAGTGAGCGTTTAATGAGTGAGTCATTGAGTCGTTCATTCAAACGATTCGTTCAGACGGCAGATGCATCAGATGTTTATGCATGGGCTAATGAAACTTTGACTCAACCGATTCGTTCAAAACACTGAATCAATCAGCAATGAATCTGCTGGTTTCTGTGAGATGCGCTGTTTCTGCCTAAACTGTAAGTGACCTAATATCATTGTATTTGCTTATTGAACTGTTTATAAAACTATTAAACAGTCGTAATAGTGAAAACGTTGTGTGATGTTGTCTAACTAACTGTATTTTAAATATAAAAACTTTCCATTTTGAATGTTTACCTCAGGATGCTGAGTTTCTTAGTGTTGGGCGTTTTGATTTCTCCTGGAGAGGCTGCGGGAGCCTCGCCTCAGCAGCGCAACCTTTCGCTTTGACCGTAGATCCCACCTTCTCACACGCCATGATTGGTCCATTATGTACAATGCTTGCATGTTATTGGTCAAACTACTTTTCGATCATTACTTTCAGCAAGCATGAAAACAAAGCCAAAACAAATCCTGGCCAGGACGCGTCCTGGGATAATGGCACGTATGGTCACCCTAGTTTTGGTGTTTACATAGTTATTTTTGGTTACTGATGTTTTAATCATGTTACTTGTCTGGCGTTAATGTCAAGCCCTGGAGTCTATAAGTGCTGGGGCTCAGCCCCAGACGGCCCCCGGCCCAATTTAAACCCTGGTCTTATGTCGCATGATGCTACAGTGCGCATGAATGGTCCCATAACACGCGCTTTGGGTCTTGAAGTATCTGCATATGATTGAATCTCTACGCAGCTCGCGCGCTACTCTCCACTGGACATGAATGTCTTTCGGTCTGTCATTTGTCTGAGATAGTGGAAAGCCGGCTTGAAACGCAGTGGAAACGCCAGTAAGACGAGGATCGTTTTCATTTTAAAACAAAAGCGCACCAGTGTAAATGTAGCCTTACAGCTAGGGGGGCTGGGACGCATTCACACTAAATCCTCACGTGTGAGCCACATCTCTGAGTGTCACAGCCGCGGACCGACTGTGCAGACCTATCGGTGTGTTAGGCTGTAGTAAGATACCACGAGCAGACTGCTCCGTACGTTTTCGCATCGCTCTCGCGGATGTCAAACACTGATCGATCTGCGCCTCACTGACGCTGATGAGATTAACACCTCAGGTATCGAAATTTGGTACCGAACGACGAGACGTTTTTCGATACTCGATGGTATCGAGGCAATTCGGTCGGTGCCTAAAAAAAAAGATGACTAACTTTTAAGACTAGTCTAAGCAGTTTATGCATCCGGCCACTGATTGTAATAATTCTAAAAAGCTAAAAGCATTGCATGAGCAAGACTGTATATTGCACTGTATAATACCAGTGACTTGATTTTCTCTACATCCTTTACATTCAAGTTTCATTATTTTTTGGTGCATTTTAGCCGATCATACAAGTAATATCATAAAGGAATAATCTCAAATAATAAGTGATGATGCATAAATGTTGATAATGAACTCTTCTTGTCCTGTTGCTTTGTCAGTCTCACTAGTGTTTTAACACTTAAATGTGCACAGTATCTATCAGTATAAGATGTTACATTTTTTACAAATATGAGAACTGATTTAGATTTGTTGGCATAGGTTTTTATTTCTTTTTGGAACTGATTGATTGTAGACCTAGAGCTCATGCAGCTCAGTTTTTGGGTGAAAAAAAAAACATGATTTGCATTATATTAAAAGCATTTTATTTTTTGTCAGTGTTCACTCAAAAACTGAGGTGCATAAGCTCAGATCAATAACGTTTATGCTCAGTCAAATTAATCAAAGAAATACAAATTTAATACAAAACAAGTTGATAAAAAGACAGAATCCAAGATTTGGTAATAATAATACAGAATAATGAGAGATTTATACGTTTGTACGCCGGTCATTTTTGACAAGTGTAATAAGTTGGAGGAAAACGTCCCAAAATATACAAAAGTTATCAAGAATTTTTTAGCAAGTTGTTATATCCTGTGTGAGTTTAGTCTAATGCGATAACTTCGACTAGCATTTTTTGCAGAGCAAGTGATGCAATGCTAAATTTCTCCAAAGCCGACGAAGAAACAAACTCATCTGTATCTCGGATGGCCTGAGGGTGAGAACATTTTCAGCAAATTCTCATTTTTGGCAGAACTATTCCTTTAATTGCAGTTGCATGAATGATCATTAACTAGTTAGTTGATGTGAAGAGACATTGAATGGTTTTTGTGTTTAACAAAGGTCACGAGGTCACTTCCACACAGCGGTTTGGCGGCAGCATGTCAGAGCCTCTCAGGACATTTACTGTGATTTACCACATCTTTACAGTCGGGTAAGAGTCTGTGTTCATGTACTTGTTTTGCCTGGAGATGTTTGTGTGCCTCCCATTGAGTGGCTTCACGCTGGATCCTCCATCTGTTTGTCAGAAAAGGTTCCTGGTGTGTTCCAGAGTAATTGCGATCGTTGATTTGAACGCCATCACTGCAGGACTCGAGCAGGGAAGCTGCTGAGACATCAAATAAACGTGCACATGAGTCCTGGAGCAAATGCATGCGTTTGGGTGTCTGACCAGTGGAAAAACAAGTCTGCATGCAGTTATACAGCTGTGTCGCCCACTGTGACCCTCACTGTGTGATCCGCCGGAATGAGAGCATCTGCAGATGGACACACACCTGTCCCTGAACACTTCCATGTTTCCCTTTAGCGACAAGAAAAATACTGGTTACACTTTATTTTTAGGTGTCCTTGTTACAGTGTAATTACACATTTAAGTACGGAGTAATATTAATTAACTTCATGTACTTACTATATGGTTAGGGTCAGGATTAGGGTTTGGCTTAGAGTTACTTGCATGTAAATATGCATAATTAATTGTTGTTATAATAGTAAGTGCATGTAACCTGTGTAGCAAAGATAACTTAAAATAAAGCTTTACCTAAACACTACTCACTTTGTCTCAGTAACCCCCAGTTATTAGACACTTCTATAGCAGAGTTATTTTAGTTTCATTGATGTACAAATATAGTTTTCATAAATATTTTGAATTTTGAATTGGTATTTTTTGTTTTTCCTTTAGTAATTAAAGTAGTAGATTTAGTCATTTTAGTTTCTTTTAGTAATTTTTGTCAGTTTTAGTAATTTTAGTTTTTCAAATGTCTGTTATGTCTATCTTTTTTATCACTATTTATTTCAGTTCTACTTTCACTTATTTTAGTACTTTAAACTAAATAAAAATGAGAAATGTTTCCTTGGCAACTAGCTGTTATTTCAGCTAGTTCTGAATAATAATTTTGTTTTACTTTTGTGTAATATTATTTATTAATAATAATACTTTTGCTTTAATGTAATTTAATGTTACTTAATAATAATAATAGTTTTATTTTAGTTTAATAATATAATAATAATAATGTTTTTTATTTTATTTAAGTTAACCTTTTTTATCTCAAGTAACAATTAAAAAAATTGGTTTTATTTACGAATAAGAATAATTTAAGAACCTGATTTGTAGAATAAATTAGAGCGTGTGTGTGTGTGTGTGTGTGTGTGTGTGTGTGTGAATATAGTATTTCTATACGCCAGGGACTCCCAAACTTGTAGGCCAAGCCCTTTGAGCTAAAATATTTTGTTTTTCTTAAGTCAATCATTTAACAACACATTTGCATGTTTATGATACTCTGATGTAGACATATTATCACATGACATGCAATTAAACAAATAAAATATTTCACCTTTTTTCGTAAGTGTATTATAAAATTATTTCAATTTAATTGAGCTTTTTTATGATTTAGTTGATTATTAGCTTTTCATCAACTCACAAACCCCATTTTGGGAAACCCTGCTATGTCATCAACAAACAGAAACATTTGGTTTTGCATATCGTTGATGCATATTCATATCAGGGCCATAATATGCACTGCAGACACAGAATGTCAGAAACAGGCCTGAGTTTATTCTGATTTAATAAAGTCATCAAAACGAAACATGCTTTCCACTAGTTATACGACATCCACAGCCTTTGTCAGTTAGTAGATTATTAGAGGAAATCTCCCTAGTAGCTTGAATAAGATGTTTTGTTAAAGGTAAATCAGGTTTGAGGTGTGTGACCTTCATGACCTTTGTCCCCCTGATGGGGTCGTGACACAAGGCTGTTTATTTACTCCAGCAAAAAACACTGGTTTCTGAGGCTTGTGTGAGTGACTGGCCGAGGATGCTGGGAAATATGTAAATGAATGAAGGTTAGTGAGGACAAATTCTAGCCTGAACATCTGGCATATGTTAGATGGTGACAGTCACTGAAGTTCATAACACGTCAGTCACATCGTGCTTGATTTACATGCATCCTACGGTCTCGATGGTCACGTGCATTAGATATTGTGCACTTAAGACAATATTTCAAGTTTAAGATTAGGATGAGTTTGTTTCTTTGGAGAAATGTAGCACTGCATCAGTGTCTCAGCAATGGATGCTCTGCAGTGAATGGGTGCCGTCAGAATGAGAGCTGATAAAAACATCACAATAATCCACAGCACTCCAGTCCATCAGTGAACATCTGGAGAAGACAAAAGCTGAAACACATCCAGCATTAAGATGTTTTTAACTCAAATACATAGTCTATAATCCATAATAGTAATTCAAAGCGCTTATAAATCACACAGAATGGAGTGTATTGAAAATC
>NW_015506171.1:636992-646992 GCF_001515645.1 Sinocyclocheilus grahami
CCATTCACTGCAGAGCATCCATTGCTGAGACAGTGATGCAGTGCTGTAGTAGATTTCTCCCACGGCTTGTTTTATTACTGAATCATAGACTCAATCTTTACTGTATGTTCTTGACTCTTTCACGAACTCAGCAATAAAAGATGTGATAATGACTGTCTGAGGAGATAAAACACTATTAACCAGCGACTCAATCAAACATTCACCTGAATTACATAAAATTCAGCCAGTTAAACTCTGCGTCCCTCCCTCCGGCTTCATTAGAAAACTCCCACTTCACTCTGCAAGTTCAGCTTACTGGACTTTGAAATATTCCCAGACTCTCCTGGGATTTGTGTGTTTCAGACGGCAGACTGATCGTTTGTCCCTTCAGATCGAGTTGAAGGACATTACCATCATCATCATCATGAGTAAGGAAGCCCGTCCATCCTGGGACAGTCCCATGCAGTTTGTCCTGGCGTGTGTGTCTTATGCTGTGGGACTCGGGAACGTCTGGCGTTTTCCGTATCTCTGCCAAATGCATGGAGGAGGTGAGAGGATTCGTCTTGTACTTCACATCTCCTCATGCTTGCATCTGCATGTTTGTTCTTTTGAGCTAGACTTTGATAGAGAGCTTGATAACAACAGCAGCAGAACAGGACAAAAATATAATGTGATATTTGCAAGACTTTGCAACAACAACAAAACAATTCTTGGTGATAAAGACTTCCCAAAAATTATCAAAAAAAATAATAGATTTTCTTTCTTTTAATACTCAAACATATATAAAACAACTCTACTTCATAATTAGACTTTGCAAAATTTGCAAAAATATATACTTCATCATTCAGTTTATTGAAGAATTTTGAATTTAATAGGACTGAATCTAGCTGAATACATTAAATTAATAAAAGTTTTTAAAGAGTCAGATCAGGTAGAAATAATTAATTATAGTAACAAATGCCAATATTTTCTTTTTTACAATGTGGTTACTTTATTTTTTATTATTTAATGGATGTTTTAAATTACTGCTATTTTCCTCATTTTAATGTCATTTTATTTTAAAGAGTCAGAGCAGAAATAAGTAAAGTATTAAATGCCAATATTTAATTTTTACAGTGTGTTTGTTACTTTATTTATTTACTGTTGGAAATTGCTTTTATTTTCCTCATTTTAGTTTGTCATTTTCTTAACAGTCAGATCAGGTAGGAATAATTAATTATAGTAATAATTCCTAATTATTATTATTACAGTTGTTACTTTATTTTTATTAACTAAGAGTTTGATTAAGTAGAAATAATTAATTTAGTAAAAATAATAATAATAATTTTGTGTGTTTTCACAATTTGTGTTGTTTATTTGTATTAATTAATAGCCGTACTAATTTTTTATGTAATTTTAAGTTATTAAATCATAAATCATGGTGTGTGTGTGTGTGTGTGCGTGCATGCATGTTTATGAGGACACAAATTTGTATAATAACATGGGTATGACAGGTATTACAACGAGAAGGTGATTTATGAGGATATTTTCAGTGTCCCCGTAATTCAAAAGGCTTATAAATCACACAGAATGGAGTGTATTGAAAATCTGAAATAGCACAAAGTCTCCTGTGAGGGGTAGGTTTAGGGGTAGGGTTGGTGTAGGACAATAGAATATACGGTCTGTACAGTATAAAAACCATTACGCCTATGGAGAGTCCCATAAACCATGAAAACAAACCTGTGTGTGTGAACATGCAAGTCTTTTCAGTTCACTTTCAGTGAACTTGCTAAAAGAAAAGTGTTAGTAGTTCTTAAATATTCTCTTAATTCTTCCGACTCTTCAAGTGCAAATGACGAGTGTAAAAGTGAACAAGCACAGCGAAGACAAACGTGTCTGGACTGAACTCAAGAAACAGCGTGAGATGTTTGTACAGAAAGTCACAGCAGCGTCACACAAAGTTTTATCGTCCTTCAACTTCCCTGAGCGTCTCATCCAGATTCCCTGCACATATTATTTGTTCTACTTCCCTGCGTTTCATGCATCTGCTAAATGTCTGTGGTTATGCATTCAGTGCATCTTTGTGGAGCATCGCCTGAATAACAATCACAAACCTTTTGTTCGGCATTTAGCAAAGTGATCAAAGTACAATTGTAAAGGAGGGGATGTTATGCGCAGTCAGTCACAGCTCCTGGTTTGCATGATGCCGTCAACTATTCCTAAACTCCCTCTTTATCCACAATAATCCGGTTTGCTGAGGATTAGAGTCAGAGCTGCTCAAGCACTTTCATATGTACACTGTATGCAAATAACTGAACAGTTATGAAATTACATGCATTCAGTCAATACAAACTTAGTAATGCATGACATAAATGCATGTGTAGTGATTGCATATTTTTTTTAATCATATCTATGAGATATTAAAATAACATCTATGAGATCAGGCTGCAAAATCATGAAAAACCCATAAAATTAAGTTTTAAAATAGTAATTTCATGAATAATATCAATAATTGGATTTCCACCAAAAGCAAGAAGCCACATTTTCTATGGAGCCTCTTTACAATTTAAATGATCATTTTGATCATTTAAATCTATTAATTTCATGGACATATGCTCCATATCTCTATAAACTTTCCTTATGAAATAATTACTGTCAAAATATGTTATACATTTGTGAAGTAGAATTTAATAATATCAAATGGGACACATAAAATTAAGTGAACGTGCATTTTACAAAATATTTTCTCAGAAATTAGTCAAAAGCATTTGAAAACTTTCTTTATCCAAAAATTACAAATGGCTGGAAAAGGCACAGGGGAAAAAAAATCATGGAAAGTCTTTCTGGTCCTCGAATCTGATTGGCTGAGAAGTCTTTCCACCCATGAGATATTCACCCAATAGCGCCACAGAAACCGTTTCACCGTTTGTATCACTCCGCTTGCGATAAGTGTCATGGCAGATGCCCAAATCCACTATTATGTTATAAATGATGCTGTTTTTGTGTCACGGAATGTAGTTTTAAGAGTTTTTAGGCATGAATGTAGTTAATTAGACTTCAAACATGCGGTTTGTTTCTAAAGATAATGCCTGTTTGAAAATTTGTTTCAACGTTTTCGGAGACGTAAGCTCCAGGGCGTCAGCGGTCGTTCAGCGCTCATGAACCCGCAGAGAGAGCGCCTCACCTCGGCCAGACCTTCTGGAATTTACCGCTGGCTCTGGTGTCACAATAGTGGTTAAACATGAGAGATAATTCGTTTTGGGTAAATCTAATGGGCAGTCTTTGGTCTCATTAATCTGTTATCAGAGCACTGTCTTTGTAGGCTACTTTTGACACTTTTATGATGCCTGTTGTTTATTAAATGTTATTATTCAATAAATAATATTAGTATTTAATAATAGTATTTAGTATTGAGAAACTGTATGTGTTCATGATGGTGATTTTAGTTACATTTTTCCACCATTAGATGGCGAGAAGACACTGTTTTTATGAGTGAGTCAGCAGTAAAGACTTTTATATTGAAAGAGACCGGTGCTGCGTCCCAGTTCACATACTATCCTTCCTAAATAGTATTCGAAAATAGAATGAGCATGTCCCAAATCATAGTATGTTGAAAAGAGAATGCCAGAGTGCCAAAGATTCCCGGATGGTGTACTAAAGATTAAAATTCGAAGTGCAGATCGATGCGCACCCTAAAGGCTAATATTGCCCACAACACATTGCGCGGTGGATGAGGATTAGATTATAACTACAAACACGCATAAAAAGTGTAAACAAGGAAGTTATTTTTACTTTAAACAACAGCTTGTAAGACGCAGCCAACAAATGCAATGTAAAGATAATGCCTGTTTGAAAATTTGTTTCAACGTTTTCGGAGACGTAAGCTCCAGGGCGTCAGCGGTCGTTCAGCGCTCATGAACCCGCAGAGAGAGCGCCTCACCTCGGCCAGACCTTCTGGAATTTACCGCTGGCTCTGGTGTCACAATAGTGGTTAAACATGAGAGATAATTCGTTTTGGGTAAATCTAATGGGCAGTCTTTGGTCTCATTAATCTGTTATCAGAGCACTGTCTTTGTAGGCTACTTTTGACACTTTTATGATGCCTGTTGTTTATTAAATGTTATTATTCAATAAATAATATTAGTATTTAATAATAGTATTTAGTATTGAGAAACTGTATGTGTTCATGATGGTGATTTTAGTTACATTTTTCCACCATTAGATGGCGAGAAGACACTGTTTTTATGAGTGAGTGAGCAGTAAAGACTTTTATATTGAAAGAGACAGGTGCTGCGTCCCAGTTCACATACTATCCTTCCTAAATAGTATTCGAAAATAGAATGAGCATGTCCCAAATCATAGTATGTTGAAAAGAGAATGCCAGAGTGCCAAAGATTCCCGGATGGTGTACTAAAGATTAAAATTCGAAGTGCAGATCGATGCGCACCCTAAAGGCTAATATTGCCCACAACACATTGCGCGGTGGATGAGGATTAGATTATAACTACAAACACGCATAAAAAGTGTAAACAAGGAAGTTATTTTTACTTTAAACAACAGCTTGTAAGACGCAGCCAACAAATGCAATGAGCAGCGCTGTCATCAGAAATCACCTTTAACAGATGAAAGGATAGTATGACAAAGATATCGCTTTCCTCTGCGGACATTCAAACTAATGTTTTATTGTGAATATGAGCTTGAGCTGAAGAATGAATGCTGTATCTGATGCAGGTAATCATACTCGCTCAGTCTATCTCTCTCTCATAATACTCTACTCTACATAATATAATAAAACTAATGTCAAACTGAGATTTGAATCCGTGGTGGAAGGAAGTAGTTCCACACAAAAGAGGGTATTTAAAGACACTCCATTGTGGTTTCTAATGGATTTAGGCTATACACTCATGCTGTCGAACTGCTGTATAAATGCAATATCACACTCATAGCAGTGTGATATGGCTGTATATCGGCATGCTGTGATTCAGCCGATTGCCGTAGGTAATGACAGTGTGCTATGAGTGTGATGTTGCTCATATATTAAAGGTTTTAGTTATGGTTGATGGATGTGTTTTTTGTGGTTGTCCAGGTGGTTTTCTGATCCCGTATCTGCTGATGCTGATTCTGGAGGGGATTCCTCTCTTCTGTATGGAGCTGGCCATCGGTCAGAAGATGCGTCTGGGCAGCATCGGCGCATGGACGGCCATCAGCCCGTATCTGGGTGGACTGGGTCAGTCACCCTTCATTTACAGGTCGTTTCATGCTATAAAATGAGCTGATATCATCATTATATAATCATCTGTGCTGTACAGGTATTGCCAGTGTTGTGACCTCCATGTACCTCTGTCTGTACTACAACGTCATCAACGCCTGGAGCTTCTGGTATCTCTTCCATTCATTTCAGGTCCGTTAACTGAAAAATGTAATTTGCTTTCAATAAATCATAGTATGTTGAAAAGAGAATGCCAAAGATTCCCGGATGGTGTACTAAAGATTAAAATTGGAAGTGCAGATCGACACACACTCTAAAGGCTAATATTGCCCACAACACCTTGCGTGGTACATGTTTCTCTAATACCAAATTTCAGTGAATAATGTTTAAAAACCGGTCTTTTATGTGCCAATTTTGGAGATTGCATTCAAAATGTGGATTTCAGTATTACTGATGGCTGAAAACATCATCAAATCAGTCAAAATATATGTTACACGTGTACATGTTTGTGCAGTTGTAAAGTATAATTTAATAATAGCAAGTAGGATGTGCATACAATTAAGTGAACATGTAGTTTACGGAATATTTTCTCAGAATTTAGTCAAAAATATTTGAAAAATTTGGACGCTTGTTTCCACCACAGGATAAAAATTAGGAAGTAAGAAGGTAAAAGGTGACTTTTTATTTAAAAAATTTGACAATTTTGAGAAAAGAATTGCGAGATATAAATTAGCAATTGCCTTTTTATTTTTAATTTTGTGGTGGAAACAAGCGTCCATAGTTTTCAAACATTTTGACTAAATTCTGAAAAAAAAAAAAAAAAGAATTTAGAGAAAATAAAGTAAAAATTGTGAGACAAACTCAGAATTGCAAGAAAAAAAATCTTCATTTGTGAGATAGTTGCAATTACTTTTTTATTTATTTTTTTAAATTCTGTGGTAGAAACAAGCTTCCATAGAAAACAGAAAATGTGCCATTTTCATTGACAATTTAGCAAAAAATTATTTACTTGTTTTGTTTTCCCAGTACAAATATCTAAATATTCTTAAGTCAAGATATATTTACTTGAAATACAAAATTATATAGAAATTATAAGAAGTCTTGTTTTCTGAGATTTATTAACATTAAGTGACTGTTTATGCTTAAAACAAGAAAAAATATTAAATTACGTTATCATGTTTAAAACAAAACAAAAATATCTGTCATTTGAAGTCAGAAAAATAAACTTTTCCCTTTGAATTACGCTCATGTTTCTGACCATATTGGCATTTTTATTCCTATTTTTCTTTAAGCATAAACAATCACTTAATTTTGATCAGCTTCTCAAAAAACAAGACGACTTATGTAATTTTGCATTGTGAATAAATGTCTATCAATCTAGGAATGCTTAGATATTTTTTACTTAAAAACATTACACAAAAAATCAATAGAGCAGCACTTTTTGATGTATAAACCAAACTAAATCTGCTTTGTTTCTTTGCTATGCCGAAAATGGCTAAATATTCTAAATATCTGTCCAGTGTTGGGGAGAAAGTAACTAAAAGCAGAAATGCTACTAGTTTGTCTGAGTAGCTTGTAGTGTAGCTGCGTTCTCAAAACAGTTGCTTGATTGTAGTTGGACTGCTTCGGTCTCGATGTGAAGCATGTTTCCAGGAATTGTTCCCCTCACTGGTGCATCAGTGAAGTCTTGAGTTCATGTTTTATCGTATGTTTCTGCAGTCGGTGCTGCCGTGGGCCGAGTGTCCCGTCAATGCGAACCGCACCGGGTATCTGGAGGAGTGTGAGGTGGCTTCACCCACTCAGTACTTCTTCTACCGCGAGACACTGAACATCTCGTCGTCCATCGATGAGAACGGAGGCCTTCACATGGGTCAGGCGCTTTGTCTGCTGCTGGCCTGGATCATCGTCTACCTCTTCATCGTCAGAGGCGTCAAATCCACCGGCGTGGTGAGATACACTGCCTTATACACTCTTCCTTTTAATATCATTTTTCTGAAGAATTAACAGGGAGCTTCATACAATTACAAAATACTCTTTTTCTTCCATATTACCACTTTCTGCCAAAATAAATGAAAACATCAAAAGGCGACGGGGCCTTTTCTGTTGCAGCTCCTCGTTTATGCAATAGTTTACCACTCCGTGTTAGATCTTGTGCCACTCTTGATGTTTTTAAATCTCATTTAAAAACTTCTCTTTTCTCTTGCATTTGACTGTAATTAATTTTTATTAATTAGTTTGATAATTTTAGATTGTATGTGTTATGCTTGATTTGTAAAGCACTTTGGCCAACGTCTGTTGTTTTTAAATGTGCTATATAAATAGAATAAAATAGAATAGAATAGAAAACATTAGAATATTTGGTAACACTTTACAATAAGGTTCATTACTTAACTGCTTAGTTAACATGAACTAAGAATGAACAAAACTTCTACTGCATTTATTAATCTTATTTCATGTTAATTTTTAACATTTACTAATGTATGATTAAAATCCAAATGTATTCTTGTTAACACTAGTTAATGCAATTCCAAACCGTTATCTTCTCTTCGACTCCTGTTTGCCTTCTGCTCTTCAGTGTCAGCAGATGAAAGAATAAGCCAAACTGCAGCTTTGACTCTCGACTTTCCTCCTCAGGTGGTTTATTTCACAGCTACGTTTCCGTACGTGGTTCTGATCATCTATCTGATCCGCGGCGTCACTCTTCATGGAGCCTGGAACGGAGTCAAGTACATGTTCACACCTAAAGTGAGAAACCTGCTTTTCCAGGAACATTTTCCGGGCTGCTCTCTTTAGGGTGCGAGTGTGCTCATTACACCACGGTGTCAGACTGTTTTCCTTAATCTTCCTTAAGCGTAAAGGAGCAACTGTATCTAAAATGCTAGAAAAGAGAGAGTCCATAGTTTCTGTTACATCATCAAGTTGTTTTTGGATATGCTAAGGAATTGGGATAAATCAGGAAGATTACTTACAAAGCAGTCTTTTGTGGTAGAAGTGATGGTTCTACCATACTTGTAACAAGGAGTAGAATTTACAGTTTTAGCTATATGACATTTGCACAAGACTAAATAATGATCTGAGATATCATCGCTTGGCTGCATAATTTTAACACCATCAACATCAATTCCATGTGACAGTATTAAATCTAGAGTATGATTTCGACAGTGAGTAGGTCCTGAGACGTGTTGTCTAACCCCAATAGAGTTCAGAATGTCTATGAATGCTGACCCCAATGCATCTTTTTCATTATCAACATGGATATTAAAATCACCAACAATTAAAACTTTATCTGCAGCCAGCACTAACTCGGATATAAAATCAGCACATTCTTTAATAAAGTCTGTACGGTGCCCTGGTGGTCTGTATACAGTAGCCAGTACAAACGACACAGGGGGTTTATCATTAACACTTGTTTCTCTGTACAATGTTATATGAAGCACCATTACTTCAAACGAGTTATACTTGAAGCCCGCCCTCTGAGAAATACTGAAAACATTGTTATAAATTGAAGCAACACCTCCCCCTTGTGTGTGTGTGTGTGTGTGTGTGTGTGTGTGTGTGTGTGTGTGTGTGTGTGTGTGTGTGTGTGAGAGAGTGTGAACTTGTTTATGCTACATTGAGGGGACCAAATGTCCCCACAAGGATAGTAAAAACCTGTAATTTTTAACATTGTGGGGTCCGGCCTGTGGTCCCCACGAGGGAAAAAATTATTAAAAATAAATATCATTGTAAATTATGTTTATCTGAAAGTGTAAGAATGCAAACAGGTTTTCTGTAAGAGGTAGGTTTAGGGTTAGTGGATAGAAAATATCATTTGGTCAGTATAAAAGCAATAGAAGTCTATGGAAAGTTCCCACAAGTCACAGAAACAAACAAGTGTGTGTGTGTGTGTGTGTGTGTGTGTGTGTGTGTGTGCAGCTGGAGCAGCTAGCGAATCCTCAGACGTGGATCAACGCTGCCACTCAGATCTTCTTCTCTCTGGGTCTGGGCTTCGGCTCTTTGATAGCTTTCTCCAGTTACAACCATCACAACAACGACTTCGAGAAGCAGGCGGTCATCATCTCGCTCATCAACAGCGGCACGTCTGTGTTCGCCAGCATCGTCACCTTCTCCATCTACGGCTTCAAGGCTACCTTCAACTACGAGAGCTGTTTGGAAAGGTACAGATGTCAGCTTCAGTCAATCTGTGATCGCAGCAGGTCTTACGACACGCAGAATGTTGATGATTATTCCATCAAACATTAATCTGAATGCTGGCAGTCGGCTCATTTTACTATCGCATTTCTAAGTTTATTTTTAAACTGGTTTCGTATGAAGTCTTTCAGAATGATTTTGTAATGTGATCTATGGAAACTATTCACAGTATGAAGCATTAATTATTCACAGAACTACAGAGAGAGACTGTAACGAACCGGAATTGGAAAAATAATGATGGTTTCCAGACAGGTTTTCTGAACTCTCTCCTCATCAGGACTCACAGACTGCATTTAAATTCAGTTTCAGTTTGGGTTTCAGCTGCTGTTGATTACAGTATATGCTTAGTTTTTCCAAATGGAAAGGGTCAGGCAATTATTATTATTATTATTATTATTATTATTATTAATATAATATTAGCCCTTATTGTTATTATAGAAAATGTTATTATAGAAAATATCATTAAAATCATATCAATACAATTATTATATAAAATATTATTCATAATAATTATTATATCATAATTTGTTTTATAGTATAATAGTTATTAGGATTAATTATTAGAATGATCATTTTTATATATTAATATTAATACTACTACTAAAAATAATTATTAGTAATTAGTAATATAACAATTTTTCT
>NW_015506171.1:649492-681164 GCF_001515645.1 Sinocyclocheilus grahami
CAGAAACAAAATAATTTTAAAAAGTAAAAATTCTGAAAGCATTGAAGGAGATCCCATAATAATTCAATATAGATTTACAGTAGTAACAACAAATTATATTTTATTATATGATATGATTAATATAAATACGATGGTTTCATTCTAAACATGGTGATTATCTCTAAGGTGGACACCCAGAAATTACCCTCAAAAGAATATATATTTTAAAATACAGAAACAAAATTTTAAAAAGTAAAAATTCTGAAAGCATTGAAGGAGATCCCATAATAATTAAATATAGATTTACAGTAGTAACAACAAATTATATTTTATTATATGATATGATTAATATAAATACGATGGTTTCATTCTAAACATGGTGATTATCTCTAAGGTGGACACCCAGCATAATATATGATATTTACCATCTGAATCTAACCATGTCAACAAATGGAAAAGTCAGCCATCTATTAATTATCATGTTAATTACTGTGCCTTTAGCCCCAACAGCAGGGGCGCTTTTTACCCCAAATACCATACTTTTACATATTCTTTCGTTATTTAAAAACTGTTGCTTTAATTATCTTAAACAAAACTGAAAATCGTTAAGAAGACCTTTGTCTCAAAATATATGCGATTCTCATTTGCTACTTAAATCTACAACATTTTTAAAAACATCAAACATTAGATCAAGTAAGCACAGAATTAACTTTGCGCTGCTGCGTGTGATCGCGTCGATGATCAGACAAATATACACGTGCATCTTGAAAAGCGGATGTTTTGGAAAGTGCTACGACACATTTTTGTGCCATCTACTGGTTTAGAGGAAAATAATATCAAAGGAGCCTTTAGCCCCGTTGTACCCTACTCTAAATAAGAAACTAAAACTGCCAGCAGGTGGCGGTAAATGTCTTTGAGTCATTCATTCATTTGATTCATTCAAACAGCTGATTCATTCAGGAATTCAGTAAACGGCTCACTTTATGAATGGGGCTTTGAATCATTGATTCACACGATTCGTTCAAAAACGATTCATTCAGAAACTAAACACCGCTGTGTTGTTCACCAATGCACAACAATTCTGCTGTGGCTTTAAAGGTAATATTTTTGTTGGCAAAAACAGACAATATTGTTTAAAATATTAACTTCTTATTTACTGAACTGTTGTCTAAAATCACATTTGCAGTCGTTATATTCGGGACAAACAGCACTCGTGTGATATTGCTCTCGTTCATTTGATATCGCTTGTCATATAAATATGAGACGGAAGCTCATACAGGGACATTTTTTTTTGCCCCAGTATCTTGAATTTTAGGGCATAACTGCATTTATGGAGTTGTTGTCCTGCATATTTGTCAACAGTCAACTGTATGAAATGTAAGATGATGTACAGGTCTGGGGGCGGGGCCAGTGCGATAACTGCGTTACAATATTTTAAACTGACAGCCCTACAAATATATATTTTGTATAAGTATATATTTTAAATGTTTACCTCTATTTTCTCATACAATTTTGGCCATTTAATGTAAATGTATTTATATTGTCCAAAATATATTTTAAAAATAAATCTTTTTTTTTTTTAAATTTACCTACATTTTACTTATAAATGTATGTATAAAATTTATTTTATATTTATTATATATTTATTAAATTATATATTTATATTAACTTAATTTAAAATGTATATTATTCTTTATTTATATTATTATTATATTGTGTTTTAAATATAATTACACAATATAATAATAATATAAATACACAATATATTATTATTATTATTATATTGTGTATTTATATTAAAATTGTATATTTAATTTTTGATATATATATATATATATATATATAGTAATGTTGTCAATCGATTAAAACAATAATTAATCGCACTTTTTTTCTGAAATTAATTGCGATTAATCCCACCTAACATTAAAGTTTTTAAATATACTTTTAGTTTGCAATAATTTCACATTCAATCTTCAAATGAATGTACAAACAACATAAAGATAGTATATTTTAATATTTGTTTAGTATCCAGTATCAAGGCCAGTATCACTGATACCAATATTAC
The DNA here is from genome assembly GCF_001515645.1 of Sinocyclocheilus grahami. Classification (NCBI taxonomy): domain Eukaryota; kingdom Metazoa; phylum Chordata; class Actinopteri; order Cypriniformes; family Cyprinidae; genus Sinocyclocheilus; species Sinocyclocheilus grahami. The sequence continues at coordinate 651,537 of NW_015506171.1, forward strand.
TGATATCTCTATAAAATAGTTTTTCCCTTAATATTTAACCATTGACTGCAGCCATTCAACATTACAGTATAATTGAGAGCTATCAATTTTAACATTTATTAGACTTTAAAAAATATTAACTTCTAATTTAAGTGAACTTAAAGCAATCTTCACATAAACCCATTATAATAAATATCATATTTACCTGTGCCCTTCAGCAGAAATATACAGAAATTGAAGTTATCAAACACTAAATTCTAAATTAAATAATATAGATGAATCCTTAAAGCTATAAAAGTTGTTGATTTGCTCTTTTTTTTTCTTTGTCCTTTAATGAACAGACAGCAGCTGGATATTAGGTTGTTTAGGCTGCTATTACTTTAAGAGCTGCCGCTGCTGAACGTGATGCAGATCTGACACGGTTTTGTCTCAACTGTATACAGTATATAGAATTACTTATTTTAATTTTTTGGCCATGTATATATGAATGCAATGTATTTTTAAAATATATTTTAGGATTGAAAATTAATTTTCATGCCCCTACATGTGTGTGAGGGTTTAAACAAAATTTAAAAAGTATATTTAAAAATGTACCTTGTTATTTTCTGAAGCTGTTCACCACATATAGTTTGTCCAGAGGACAACTTTATTTGTCCCTTTATCCAGAGGTTTTTAATATTTTTGTCCGTATGGCTGAAGTTGTATTGTGTAAGTGTTGTTTGTGCAGGCGGTGGAGGGCACGGGTCTGGCGTTCATCGTGTACAGCGAGGCCATCAAGAACATGCCGCTGTCTCAGCTCTGGTCTGTGCTGTACTTCATCATGCTGCTGCTCTTAGGGATGGGGAGCATGCTGGGAAACGTCACGGCCATCATCACCCCGCTGGCAGACATCAAGCTCCTGTCACGCTCCCTCAGCAGCGAGAGCATCAACGGTACGAGAACCAGCTTCAAACGGCCCTAAACACGTCTCGTACTGCTCAGTAATACAGATCGAACTAGCTCAACTTCATATTTACATTTAGTCATTTAGCAGATGCTTTTATTCAAAGCGACTTACAAAAGAGGACAATAAAAGCAATCAAAATCAACAAAAGAGCAATAATATATAAGTGCAAATGACAAGTCTCGGTTAGCCTAACACAGTAATATATATATTATATTATACACACACACATATACACACCCACAACGAAAAACAAGTAGATAGAATAGAAAAAAATGGAAATATATGCTATCATATATATGTCTGAAATTTTTATTTTATTTTATTTTAACATGATTTATTTTCATTTTGCATTATTTATTATTTAATTCATGCATTTTACGTTATTAATTTCAGCAAGTGTTTTTTATTATAAAATTATTTTTACATTTTATATCAAAATTTATATGATTTAATTGATTTTCAGTAAGTGTTTTTGATTTTTAATTTAAACTTTGTGGATGTCTATTTTACATTTTACGATTTAATTGATTTTCAGTAAGTGTTTTAGATTGTTTTTATTATAATTTGTTTAACTAGTAATTAAATTTTTTTAGGATTTAATATATTTTTTTGTTAGTGTTTTTGATTGTTCTTATTATAATATGACTTTTTTATGATTTGATTTTTAGTAAGTGTGTGATTTTTCATTTGACATTTTTAGGATTTAATATATTTTTAGTAAGTGTTTCTGATAAAAAAAAAAATTTTAACGTTTAAAAAAAAATGATTTAACATTTTTATGATTTAATTTATTTTTGGTGTTCTTGATTGATTTTATTTAAAAATATATCTGTTTTAATTTTTTATTTTCTAAAGTAATTTTTAATTAGTTTTTTTTTTATCTTTTTTTTTAAATTTTGTATTGTATTAGTTTTTTTTTTTTTTGTATTAAATTAGTTTTTTTGATTATTTGTTGTGAAAGGAGTAAATATTGCTTAACAAGATTCCTTTAATTTCCATGCATATGTTTGCACCTCAGTTGCTAAATTGTATTAGCCTGCATCACAAAAAATATTCTTGATGTTGCTTAATTCTATATTTATGTTTATCTTATAGGGCCAGTGTAGAATAACAGTACTGCACAGTTTTGCTCAGCAGATGCTCTTTATGTTTGTTTCTTGCTTGAGTTTGTGTGTTTTCTGAGCGCTCCTCTCAGATCTGGTCTGGTCTGTGATGCTGGTTTTCCTCTGGTCTCTGGCAGGTCTGGTTTGTCTTCTCTGTTTGCTGCTGGGTTTCGGTTTCACCAGCCGCTCTGGAAACTACTGGTTCACCATCTTCAATGAATACGCGGCTACGCTGTCGCTGCTCTTCATCGTCTTCCTCGAAGTCATCAGTGTGTGTTACGTCTACGGACTGAGAAGGTGAGCAATTCAAAAACACTTCACGCACAGGAGGAACAAATTAGTGTGCAAAACTAGTGTTTTTTTTTTAAATGTTTATACTGATCACATTTCATCATACTGAGGGAAATGTTTGTTAATAGACAAAAATATTAAACCAGTTAATATAATAATGAAGAACTGTTAGCAGGACAATGTCTGAGGACAATGAAAGCAATCAGAATCAACAAAAGAGCAACGATACACAAGCGCTATAACAAGTCTCAGTTAGCTTAACGCGGTACACATAGCAAGGTTCTTTTTTAAATGATATAATAAATAAAAAGAAAACAGATAGAATAGAAAAAGAATAGAGCAAGCTAGTGTTAGAGGCCTTTTTGTTAATTGTATAATAAATAAAAAGAAAACAAAAAGATTAGAGAAGCTAGTGTTAGTTTAAAGAAAACAAGCAGTTAGTAAATGAATAGAGTGCAAGTCTAAAAGGGGCAAGTTAAAAAAAAATAAAGAATAGAATTAGAATAGAGAGTGCTGGAGTTAGAGGGTCAAATAAAGATGGAAGAGATGCATTTTTAGTCGTTTCTTGAAGATAGCTAAGTACTGTAATAATAATAAAAATTATTTTATTTAAAAATATTTTTTTTTAATTTGATTTTGTACTTTTTAATTTTTTTTATTTTAGAAAGGATCATTTTTTTAAAATTCAAAAATGTATTTATTTTGTTTTATTTTGTACACATTTTTAATTTTACTTACAAAAATATATTATTTCATATTATTTTATTCAAATGTAAAAAAATTAATAAATAAAAGTCTTGTTAAACTAGAAATGGAAAGAATCCCTCCGTAGCTCAGATGTTGATGTCTCGGGTGATGTAGATGCTGGGTGTCGCAGATGTTTGTGCTGATTCGTGGTTGCTCGTGACTGACAGGTTTGAGAGGGACATCGAGGACATGTTGGGTCATCGGCCGAACTGGTATTGGAAGGTGATGTGGGCCGTCGTGAGTCCTCTGCTCCTCTTCAGTCTCTTCATCTTCTACATCATTAACTACATCCAGGGCGGCACGCCCACCTACCAGGCCTGGGACAAAGATCTGGTACGATCCGGCTTCTCTAACATCACCGTTTACTAAACTCAGCTTCATCAGCAACTGGTGGCTTGTGAGGAAAATGGCAAGGGATTTGTGAGTTGATGGAAAGCTAATATTCAATTAAATCATGCATATGTCAAATCTAAATACAGCACTTGAATCAAATAAAAATGTAAAACGAAAATAGTTTTTAAAATGAAAAAGCACTTAAAATGTATTTAAAAATGTAAAATGAAAATAAATCATTTTAAAACAGAACTTACTAAACATTAAGTAAATAAAAAATGTAAATGAAAACAAATGAATAAACGAAACTACTAAACATGAATTAAATATTAAAAATGTAAAAAGGACAATAAATCATTAAAAAAATTTAAATAATCAAAAACACTTACTAAACATTTATACAATTTAAAAAATGTAAAATTAAAACAAATAATTAAAAAATAAAATTGGTCAAAATGAAAAATTATTAACATTAATGTAAAATGAAAATAAATACATGTGAAATAAAAGCAATCAAAAGAAAACACATTTACTAAAACTGAATTAAATCATAAAAATGTCAAATGGAAATTATTTTAAAATAAAATCCATTAAAACACGTACTAAAAATTAAATCAAAAAATTTAAAAAGAAAATAAATAATTGTAAAATGAAAACAAATCAGTCTAAATAAAGCACGTACAATAGTTAATTAAAAATATAATTAAATTAAATTTAAAATAAAACAATTACTAAAAATTAAATTTTAAAAAGTAAATTATTTAAAATTAAGACAACAAAAACGACCGAAACAATGAAATCTTAAAAATGTGTAAACAAATGTAATAAAAAATACTAAACATTAAATAAAAATCTAAATGAAAATAAGTAATTTATTTTTTAAAAATCTTCTGATAATAAATTAAATAAAAATGTAAATATAAAAAAAAAAAGTTCAATTATTGGAATATTAACAATGTAGAGGGACTCTCTTCTTGAAGTCTTCATGAGATTTATTGTCTATAAACATGCTTCATAATTTCTGTTTATTTTATATTGCTGGTGAAGTGCTCGAGGGTCTGGTGTGATATGATGTGTGTGTGTGTGTGTGAGTGTGTGTGTGTGTGTGTGTGTGTGTGTGAGAGTGTGTGTGTGTGTGAGAGTGTGCGCATGTGTGTGAGTGCGCGTGTGCGAGAGAGTGTGAGTGCGCGTGTGTGAGAGAGAGAGTGCGTGTGTGTGAGAGAGTGTGTGAGTGCGTGTGTGTGAGAGAGAGAGTGTGTGTGTGTGAGAGAGTGTGTGAGTGCGTGAGAGAGTGTGAGTGCGTGTGTGTGAGAGAGAGAGAGTGTGTGTGTGTGAGTGTGTGAGAGAGAGTGTGAGTGTGTGTGTGTGTGTGTGAGAGAGAGAGTGTGTGTGTGTGTGTGTGAGAGAGTGTGTGAGTGCGTGAGAGTGAGTGTGAGTGCGTGTTCGAGAACCTGAAATTAAAACCTGTAATTTTTAACATTGTGGGGTCCGGCCTGTGGTCCCCACGAGGGAAAAATGATTAAAAATAGTAAATGATGTTTATCTGAAAGTGTAAGAATGCAAACAGGTTTTCTGTAAGAGGTAGGTTTATGGTTAGGGGATAGAAAATATTGTTTGGTCAGTATAAAAGTAATAGAAGTCTATGGAAAGTCCCGACAATTCACAGAAACAAGTGTGTGTGTGTGTGTGTGTGTGTGTGGCTCAGGGTCGGTCGGTGGTGAAGGAGTACCCGGTGTACGGTCAGGTTTTCATCGCTCTGCTGCTGCTGTCAGCGCTCAGCTGTGTGCCGCTCGCCGCTCTTCACGCCGTCTGCAGGAGAAAGCAGCGAGGAACGGCGATCCGTGAGCACCGGCACGCCTGACGCTCAGACCCATGCAAACACACACGCATTATGAATACTTTGTCTTTGGTCAGAAAGCAAGCTATTGGGACTCTTTCTATATTTCCTTCAGAAAACATGACTGATGAAACAGGATCAGATTCATGATTAAGGATGATCAGAAAAGGGCTTTTTCCCATAACATTTTACTTAAAGCATTTATGTATAATGCATTATAATTCAATTTCATAATGCATAATATCTTTTCATAAATAACTGCAACCAAATTTAAAATGCATTATAATATTTGAAGATTTCTTTGTCGTGTTTTAGTGCATTATTCTTCCTAAGGTGTATGAATAGAAAAATATGATAATGTATTATTCATGAGATCATGCATTATGGGTGCATTGCAATGCAAGGCATAATTCATGCATCAAACTACTTTTATAATGCATTACATATAATGGCTTTATGTAAAGAATAAAAGTATTTATACATTACCGTTATACATCCAAACACTGAATATCTGGGCTGTGAAGAGCATTTGGCACGACTGATTGAGAATTTAAAACTGTGTAAAGTTTTTACTGCGGTTCATGTGATATTTTAGAAGAAAATGAATTTTGTATATTTGTCAAGTCATAATCTTTTAGATGTCTGTGAAATGAACAATGACTGTGATGTTTGACAGGTATCATATGATCATCAGACTCAATGTTTTATTTTAATGTAGAACTTGTGTATTTGATGTAATTATATACACACAGCATACGGATATATTCAGAGGAATTTCAGTGAATTTTGGATAATAATCTGTAAAGTACTGTATTTTATGCCAAAACAAAAGTCATATGTCTTGAGGTCCTGATGAATTCTTGTGTCTTAGGTCTTTGTCAATATCTTGTTTGAAATCACAAAAACTTTGATTACCTTTTTTTTATTTTTTAATAAAAGTTGTCCTACGACAGACAACACAACACTTCAAATGTTGACCACTGTATTTAGAGTTTCAACATTTCATACACCGTTTAGTCTGGAGTTTATTATAATAAATCATACATTTTTTGTGCTCGATTTCTCCGTTATATTGGATATTTTGCAGCCTTTCTCTTCTTGGACAAAGCTTCATGAAAGCAATTTTTCAAACCATTCATCTTGAAAATAACATGCATGGAAACTATACTTCAAGTTCATTAAACAAAGGATGTAAAGCAAAAATAAGTTAGTTTAAATACATTTCTAGAGTCATAACTGTGTGGGAATCTTTAAACAAATGCATTTTCATATTTGTTTTATACTGTTTTGTAATCATTAAGAGAGAGAGAGTGTGTGTGTGTGTGTGTGAGAGAGTGTGTGAGTGCGTGAGAGTGAGTGTGAGTGCGTGTTCGAGAACCTGAAATTAAAACCTGTAATTTTTAACATTGTGGGGTCCGGCCTGTGGTCCCCACGAGGGAAAAATGATTAAAAATAGTAAATGATGTTTATCTGAAAGTGTAAGAATGCAAACAGGTTTTCTGTAAGAGGTAGGTTTATGGTTAGGGGATAGAAAATATTGTTTGGTCAGTATAAAAGTAATAGAAGTCTATGGAAAGTCCCGACAATTCACAGAAACAAGTGTGTGTGTGTGTGTGTGTGTGTGTGGCTCAGGGTCGGTCGGTGGTGAAGGAGTACCCGGTGTACGGTCAGGTTTTCATCGCTCTGCTGCTGCTGTCAGCGCTCAGCTGTGTGCCGCTCGCCGCTCTTCACGCCGTCTGCAGGAGAAAGCAGCGAGGAACGGCGATCCGTGAGCACCGGCACGCCTGACGCTCAGACCCATGCAAACACACACGCATTATGAATACTTTGTCTTTGGTCAGAAAGCAAGCTATTGGGACTCTTTCTATATTTCCTTCAGAAAACATGACTGATGAAACAGGATCAGATTCATGATTAAGGATGATCAGAAAAGGGCTTTTTCCCATAACATTTTACTTAAAGCATTTATGTATAATGCATTATAATTCAATTTCATAATGCATAATATCTTTTCATAAATAACTGCAACCAAATTTAAAATGCATTATAATATTTGAAGATTTCTTTGTCGTGTTTTAGTGCATTATTCTTCCTAAGGTGTATGAATAGAAAAATATGATAATGTATTATTCATGAGATCATGCATTATGGGTGCATTGCAATGCAAGGCATAATTCATGCATCAAACTACTTTTATAATGCATTACATATAATGGCTTTATGTAAAGAATAAAAGTATTTATACATTACCGTTATACATCCAAACACTGAATATCTGGGCTGTGAAGAGCATTTGGCACGACTGATTGAGAATTTAAAACTGTGTAAAGTTTTTACTGCGGTTCATGTGATATTTTAGAAGAAAATGAATTTTGTATATTTGTCAAGTCATAATCTTTTAGATGTCTGTGAAATGAACAATGACTGTGATGTTTGACAGGTATCATATGATCATCAGACTCAATGTTTTATTTTAATGTAGAACTTGTGTATTTGATGTAATTATATACACACAGCATACGGATATATTCAGAGGAATTTCAGTGAATTTTGGATAATAATCTGTAAAGTACTGTATTTTATGCCAAAACAAAAGTCATATGTCTTGAGGTCCTGATGAATTCTTGTGTCTTAGGTCTTTGTCAATATCTTGTTTGAAATCACAAAAACTTTGATTACCTTTTTTTTATTTTTTAATAAAAGTTGTCCTACGACAGACAACACAACACTTCAAATGTTGACCACTGTATTTAGAGTTTCAACATTTCATACACCGTTTAGTCTGGAGTTTATTATAATAAATCATACATTTTTTGTGCTCGATTTCTCCGTTATATTGGATATTTTGCAGCCTTTCTCTTCTTGGACAAAGCTTCATGAAAGCAATTTTTCAAACCATTCATCTTGAAAATAACATGCATGGAAACTATACTTCAAGTTCATTAAACAAAGGATGTAAAGCAAAAATAAGTTAGTTTAAATACATTTCTAGAGTCATAACTGTGTGGGAATCTTTAAACAAATGCATTTTCATATTTGTTTTATACTGTTTTGTAATCATTAATGCCTGCTACGCTTCAAAGTCAACATGAATCAGAAAGAGTTTTTTTTTACATTTTGTATTCATTATTTTCCTTTATTCTGACTTAAAATTCAGTGTATTTCTCAAACAAAACGCATACATGACTTCAGGAGACTTGGACTGTAGAATCTCCAATCATATGACTGAATTAAAAAGTAATCCTGCTGTTACTGATGGTTTACGAGGCTGATTTTTGACTGACAGATGTGTTTGTTTTATAGCGCAGCATAAACTCTCATTTGTGTCATGCAGGTTTGGAACGACTTGTGTAAATAATTTTTATGGACGCTTATTTCCGGCACAGCACAAACAAATAAAATGCGAATTGTGACTTTTTATCTCACAAGTTAATGAACCTAATCAAATAAAATAAACATTTTGCGACAGTCAGAATTGCAAGCTATGAATTTAGTTTCTCAATTTATATACATTTGTGTCATGCAGGTTTGGAACGACTTGTGTAAATAATTTTTATGGACGCTTATTTCCGGCACAACACAAACAAATAAAATGCGAATTGTGACCTTTTTATCTCACAAGTTAATGAACCTAATCAAATAAAATAAACATTTTGCGACAGTCAGAATTGCAAGCTATGAATTTAGTTTCTCAATTTATATCTAAATTCATAGCTTGCAATTCTGCCTTTCGCAAAATGTTAATTTTATTAGTTTTATTAAATTGTGAGATCACAATTCACATTTTATTTGTTTGTGCTGTGCCAGAAATAAGCTTCCATAAAAATTATTTACACAAGTCGGTCCAAACCTCAAATAATCAATATTAAATGTTAAATAATCAAAAAAATTAAAATGTGAAATTGAATTCAATGTAAAATTAAAGACATTTTCAAATAACATTCTATACATTTAATGAAAGTGCAATAAAATCTAAATATTAAAACGTAAGAAAATGCTAAAAAAAAAAACTAAAACACTTATAAATGTAAAAAATCTTTTTAGCAATAATTAAAAATTTTTTTGTAGTTTATCTGCCTGTCATATGACCATTAACATATCAGAATTCTGATATAAACTCAGTTGCAAGAAAAAAAAATTCTGATTAGACCTGCCTTTATTTTTTATTCCATGGCAGAAACAAAAACAGAACTTGCAACGTTAACAAATGCAATTCTGAGGAAATGTCTGAATTGTCACTTTAACCTTTCTTTTATTCAGTGGCAGAAACAAGCTTCAATGTAATAGTAATTAGTAGGTGAACGGTTTTAATGCATTCGCCGCTCGTTGCTTTCACGTGGAGTACAAGCTCTTAAGTGGACGATCTCCTGCAGTCACACTGCGGCTCTGCTGATCCGTTCTGGCATTTTCAGCCTGTTATTTCCATTCAATTTGAGCTCAATGCAGGTTCAAAGCAAACATGTTATGAAATTTCAGTCAGGAATGTCATGCAAACACGTTCCAGTCAATGCAACTGACCTGCTTCAACAACACAGTCATTTTATAATGTAGTTTTGCACCATTTCTAGAACATTTTGTGCTCTTTGTCACTTAAGACTGAAACTGACCAACACGCATGTCATAACTTTAATAACAATAATAGACATTATTTTTACATTCTCCGATAAGCAGTGAGACACAGAGGAATCAAATGAAGAGCATCGCAAACATAAGGCATCATTTGTTCGTCCGTCCGTCAGAAGCAGCGAAACACTCGCAAATCAGAGGAAACAGAGATGGCACGCGGAAAATCCTTTAGACAATGAGACGCTGGTCCCAAGTAAAGATTCATATGAATCAGTCTGGATTCCGAACAGATTCGATTCATTCCCAGCAGACCAAATCTCTCAGAATCAGTTTGTTTATAAAAGTTCCAAATCCCAGACTGAGGAAGACCATGATAGTGAAAAGGAGGATAAAACGAGTCCATGTAACCACATGTGTATGCTGTCCATCTCAAATTCACTACTAAACGCTGTGACCTGCAGCTGCCGCAACACAAAATCAGAGGTTTGTCTCGTTTTCTAATAAAAAACAATTACATTTATATATAAGCAGAATTGAAGATATTAAGATTATTTTGTAATGTTTATTTTTCCTTGTTTTAAACGAACATCTTAAAAAAAATGTTTTAGTGTAACATTTGCTGAAAACAAAACTTCCTGTCTTAGTAACACTTTATAAGATTCAATTTGTTCACATTAACATTTCATCAACTAAAAATGATATTTATAGCATTTGTTTTTACACAGTGAAAATAATATAGATTTAAAATATTGATTTATATTCATTACTAATACATTAATGTTAATTTAAAAAATGTGCAAATGTATATATTAAAAATGTATATGCAGAAATTCATATTAAGCTTGATTAATAAATTCTGTAAAAGTATTGTAATTTGTAAGTTCATAGCTAATGCTAACATACAGAAGCTTAATGCAAAGAGTGACCTCACATGAACTAACATTAAGAAATATATATATTTTACTACAATTAATAATCTATGTTATGGAAGCTTGTTTCCGCCAAAGGATAAAAAAAATTTAAAAAGTAATTGTGACTTTTTCATCTCAGAATTTAGACTTTTTTTCAGAATTGTGAGATAAAAATGCAGAATTGCGGAAAAGGTATGAATTATAAGATATAAACTCGCAATTGCAAGAAAAAAGCAGAAAAAAAATAGAATTGCTAAATGTAAAAACTCAAAGATAAAAAAAACGTCCAAATTGTCGAACAAACTCAGAATTGCGGAGGAAAAATAGTCTGGATTGCCGGACATAAACTCAGAATTTTCGGATAAACTCAGAATTGCGGGAAAAGTCAGAATTGTCTGACAAACATCAAATAGCAAGAAAAAAGTAAACATTTTTGGATATAAACCCAGAATTGCAAAAAAAGTGAATTGCGAGACAAACTCAGAATTGAAAAATAAAAAAATCTGAACTCTCTGATATAAATTTGGAAATGCGAGGAAAAAAGTCTGACCTGTTGGAAACTCAAATTGAAAAAAATATATAATAATTAAGATATACTCTGAATTGTGAGATAAAAAGTCGAAATTATTTTTTTTATTCCGTAGTGGAAACGGGCTTCTGTACTTTGTCAATATTAGCTAATAAAAAAACAATTGTTGACTCTTTGTTCATATTAGTTGACAGTGCATTAACTACTGTTATCAGATGCAACTTTTACTTGAAATGTATTAGCAAATGTAGAAATTAACATTAAGATTTAAAAGTGAAGGATCCCAAAGATCCATGACTGCGCACACATAAGCAGCAACCACAGACCTGGCTAATCTGAATGTTGTCTATCAAATTTTACATTTGTAAACCGCAACACTCCTCCAATTCTTGTATTCTGTCTAAAATAAATACAGTGTCTGAATAGAAAATGGCTTGAGGTAGGAATAAAAGTATTAAGGCATTGACTGTAGGGATGAGCACCACTAAATATTTTCAGAAATAACGGTGGTATACCTGAACAACTAGTTGACTAGTCAGTCGTAAGGAAGCCTGTAATCTGGTTTCGACTGAGTGAAACTTACTGGAGCATAATAGAATGAAACCGAATGCAGGGATCTGGAGATCCCTTAAAATGGACTATAAAAAATATACATTTAAATATATTTACTATAGTGTGTGTGTGTGTGTGTGTGTGTGTATATATATATATATATATATATAGTGTGTTAAATATATACACATATATATAAATAAATATATACACATATATAGATAATATATATATATAGATAGATAGATAATATGTACTGTTGATAGTTAATATTAGCTAACTAATGTTAACAAATGAACCTTATTGAAAAGTGTTACTGCATTTTTATTTTAAACGTATTTTGTTTTGTGTACAAATTTTTTTTATTAGAAAACAAGATGATGATTCGCGAGCTACGACGCGTGTGCGATTCGACACGGAAACACGTCTTGAACCACGAGGCTCGGTCTGCACATGAACCTGGTTTCCAGCGCTGCGTCTGTGAAGCTGCCTGTGAGCCCATGGAATTATGGGATGTCTGTGAGATACGATCCTGGTGTGGAGAGCAGCGGAGCGTCCCGTCTGGCCCATGGCCTTCATCCTCCTCCTCTTCCTCCGGTGGTGCAGCATCAGTACAGGCTCCAGGCCCGGCGGAGCTGAGAGTAGGACAGCACTGAGGATGAGGAGGAGGATGAAGACTCGGCGGGACCAAGCTGCTTCCCACACACGCAGGTTCAGTCCATCTTCTCCTTCTGCACCAGTTTGGGTGCGTCGACGAAGTCCCGGCCGTTGAAGAGGATCACGCCGGCCGTCACCACACTCGCTGAGCCCCAGAACAACACATACGCTAGCGTCTCGGTCCAGGTGTCACCTGCGAAATACGAGAACCAGCTACGCTTTACATGCGTTTAAGACACTAGTAATACCATAAACACTAGTATTAACCCTGTAAAGCCCGACTTATGAAATAACAGCGAGAATTTTTTTGTTGTTGTTGTTGAGTGTCATATTTGATGCATCAGGCTTTTATGGCTCACATAGTCTGACATAGTGAGAATATAGAGGAAAAAACTTAATTTTATTCAAAGATTATGGAAAAAAAATATGGATTTGCTGCAGATGCTGATATTTATGTGTGACCGTGGACCATAACACCAGTCATAAGAGTCAATTTTCCAAAATTGAGAGTTATACATCATCTGAAAGCTGAATAAATCAGCTTTCCATTGATGTATGGTGTGTTAGGATCGGACAATATTTGGTCGAAAAACTATTTGAAAATCTGGAATCTAAGGGTGCAAAAAAAATCTAAATATTGAGAAAATCGTCTTTAAAGTTGTTCAAATTAGTGCTCATTTTGTCAGCTATTTTCATTTTAGTCTTAGTCCGGTGTTAAAATGTCCTTGTTAGTTTTTATCATATTTAGTCAACCTTATCCTATTTAGTTTCAGTCAAGTTTCAGTCATGGGAAAAAAGCTTGTCAACGAACATTTTTCATCATAGTCTTCATTAACGAAATTAACACTAGTCCAAATGAAGTTCTTAGCAATGCATATTACTAATCAAAAATTAAGTTTTGATATATTTACGGTAGGAAATTTACAAAATATCTTCATGGAACATGATCTTTACTTAATATCCTAATGATTTTTGGCATAAAAGAAAAAATTATAATTTTGACCCATACAATGTATTGTTGGCTATTGCTACAAATATCCCCCAGCGACTCAACACTGCTTTTGTGCTCCAGGCTCACATGTGATGAAATTCTGCTGCTTGTAATGTAAATCAATGAGATCTTTATAACAGTAGAGCATATATTAATACTAATCTGTGTCTTACCAGCCATCAGGAGACATATGATGCACATTGAGAAAGCAACCACCATGATGATCGGCAGCTGAAAAGGGAAAAAATGAATATCCAGTTATGACGTTAAAGAACATTACATTTAAAATATGCACAAATGAATTGTTCATATTAAGATCAATTACATTCATTTAGAAAACAGATGATATTTTATCTACATTTCATGTCAGCTTTAATACAAGATGTAGTATTTAAAAAAGCATGTTTAAATCCTTGCAAAACTCATGAAGTCTCAGTAATATTAATGCAATCAAATCATGTATATACAAGTCAGAAAAATAACAGTAAATCCTTATTACTGGCTTATTACTTTTATAAAGCAGCAGCAGCAGCAGCAGCATGATGAAAGAAATCAGTGCTCCATAAATACAGTTATGTTGTATTCTGCTGCTGAAAGAGTTGAAAACAAATGCCGAAGTCGTCTAAGACAAGAGTGTCAGTATGTTCAGGGACTTTAATCTGACCCTGCCTGCAAAGAAACTATGTTTTTCTGGGTTCACAGCTCAATCTGGTTCTCACCGTGAGGAACTTCCAGTCTTTGGGCTCATGTAGAGGAGTGTTCATATCTGCCTCTTCCACTGCATAGTTACCCAGAAACAGGTCAATGGAGTCCTGCATAAAGACATGAACCTCTATATCAGATCCTGCACTCTTCATCCACAGCAAAGAAATCAAACACCAAACACGTCTTCCTACTGCAGCGACTTCATCAGCCAGTTTAGTCCCTAGAAAAGGGTTTCCAAACTGGGGTTTGTGAGTAAAATAACAGATCAAAATCAAATAATTAATTAAGCATTAAAAAGGAAACTAAAAAAAAAAAAATGAGAGAGTGCAGAAAAAAAACATGAAAAAAAAAAAAAAGATATATATATACACACACACACACGAGTGTGATAAAATATAAAAATATTACTGCTGTCAAAAGATTAATCGCAAACAAAATAAAAGTTTTTGTTTGCATAATATATGTGTGTTCTGTGTATACTTATTATGTATATATAAACACACACACATAGTATATATTTTGAAAATATTTACATGTATATATTTATATTCATATAATTTATATTATAAATAAATATATTTAATATATAAACATAACCTATTTTTCTGAAATATATACATGCATGTGTGTTTATTTATATATACATAATAAATATACACAGTATACACACAGGACTTTGAGATTCTGTGATCACTGCATTTAACGCAAAATCAACCAAAGTCTGCATAATTTGGAGGAGCTTGCAATTTTTCTAAATTGCCACAGATTTCCCGCATAATTTGGGCCTAGACGCGTCATGTGATGTCATCGCAACAACATGCATTCAGTCGATGCCCACTTCGACACTGCCTTTGCTTCATCCCACTGTAAAGCGCGCATGCTCTCCAAAACACACACACCCTCTCACACAAACATACACACACACACTCTCTCCCTCTCGCTCAGACACACACACACACACACTCTCTCTCTCTCTCTCTCTCTCTCTCACTCACACACACACACATACTCTCTCTCTCACACACTCTCTCTCTCACACACACACACACCCTCTCTCTCTCTCCCTCTCTCACACACACACACACACACACACACTCTCTCTCTCTCTCACACACACACACACACACGCGCACACACACACACACACACACACACACACAGGACCGTGCATGCTCTGAGTGACATTTTTTATCAACCCGTTCACATTTTTGTATTCGCTATGGTGTATATCAAACCACCAAAGACTTTACACATTTTGTGTCAAAAGTACTATTATGCTTAAAGTTCTTTTTCTTATATTATACAATACTAGCTTGTTATAAGCCATGTAATTAAAGCTTGAAATTACAAGGTAATAGTCAGAAAATCATGGATCTTTTTTTAACCTTTAAATAACATTTAAAAGACAAAAAATAAAAAAAATCATGTTTTTTGTTTTGTCATTGATACACCAGGCTTTTATTGCCCATATAATGAGAATATGGAGGGGGAAAAGCAGCTCATTTTTATTCAGAAACCCAAACTGAGCGAAAATAGCAACTTGGTGCACTTTATTATTCATATGGCCAAAATATAAATTACTGTGATTTTTATAACAGTATTTATTACATTTTAACACAAATTTTCTAATGATTTTGATCATGTTGTAGAGATTTTTTGAAATTTGGTTCATGCTGATAATTTAGGGTCCTTAGAAATTCATGTATTAAATATAATAGTTTTATAGGGTTAAAAGGACAACACTTAATTTTCTCTTTTCATTTCTTTTAGTGTTCTCTTATTATAGATTACAGAGCCCAATGATTCAAAAAGGCAATATAAATGTTAGAACAATGTTGTCTGTGTGATGTTTTCACAGCAAAACACCACAAGAAATGCCTCAAATATTAACGCAAAATTTCAGAAAAATCAGTCACTGTAGGCCGCAAAAATTAGAAAAAAAATTCCCACAAAATCCTGGAGGGACTGTTAAATCATATTAATATTAACAGAAAATCTTGAACTGTAAGTAAATATATAAACATGGCTTGTTTAGTTTAACTTTAAGTACTAAACTAAAACAAAAAAATAAAATGATAACTATATAGATGTATTAAAAAAAATAACAAAAATGACAAAAACACAAAATTACTCAAACTTTAACTAAAATTAAAGTGAAATCAGAAAATATATTTAAAAAAACGAATGAAAAATTTTAACAAAAGACATAATAGTATATCAGTGAAATACAGTAGTCAACATTTGAAGTGGCTCAAAAAAGTTCATCAAAGTTGTCCTAAGACAAGAAGTTTTAGGACAACTTTGATGAAAGGTTTTGATCCACATCAAATGTTGACTAGTGTATATTATATCAATAACACTGCTCAAAATCCCTCTACTGAATCCATCAGCTATAAATCTTTACAGTATGTTAAAATACTGTTTATTCTAAGAGAGTTTTGTGTGTAAGCTACACTGTTTGTGTCACCTGTCTGAAACCGTCTGAGAAGTTGTTCTTGTAGTATCTGATCATAGAGTTCCAGCCGTCCATCAGCAAACCCCACTGCGTTCTCTTCCCTGTCCTGAACACACAGAGAACCGGTCATCTTTCACAACCCAACCGAACGCTCCTCTCAAACACAAGCGGAGCAGAAGACGCTCTGCTCACCGTGTGAAGTCGGTCTTCAGGGCTCCGGTCCCGGCGTACTGTTTGGCACAGGCGTTGGCGTTATCTGCCCATGCTGAGGGAATAACAGCTATGAATGAGAAAGTCTCACATAGCCACACTACTGAGTATCAGTGTTAGTGTTTGCTTACCGTTCTTGTATATTTTTTCAAAATCCGCCTGTTCTTCAATCCGCTGGCCCACATGAAGAACTCCTATCCTCTACAGATAAACAAGACATCCAATTTGAGTTAATTTCGGAATGAATCAGCTGTATGGACGGATTGAATGAGTCGATGATTCAGTGAGTCCATATAATATTGACTAATATTGACTGAATCATCTTTCGGAATGAATCAGCAGTTTGAACGGATCGAGTGAGTCGATGATTCAGTGACTGAATCATCTTTCGGAATGAATCAGCAGTTTGAACGGATCGAGTGAGTCGATGATTCAGTAACTGAATCATCTTTCGGAATAGAATAGCTTTTTATTATCGTTGTACAGCTGTACAACAGATTTTTTTTTTTTTTGAATCAGCAGTTGAATCATCTTTCGGAATGAAGCAGATGTTTGAACGGATCGAGTAAGTCGATGATTCAGTGACTGAATCATCTTTCGGAAAGAATCAGCAGTTTGAACAGGTCGAGTGAGTCAATGATTCAGTGATTTTCAGTTCTGCTGTATAATGGTTTAACTGACAATCACAATTATTTTGCTCAAAATTGTACTTTGTACGATTACCGATCATGATTGTTGCCATTTGAGAAATCACATCAGAATTATTGCACATATTAGCACAGACATGGTTTATTTGACCTCATTTAGTTATTAAATTATTAGAAATATAAACACACTTGCTACATTATGAAAACTGGCAAAACCCAAAAGTGAAAACAGTGGCATTCCCAATATTAATTTCAATAATCGTCAGTGCTTTTTCTGTAATGTGGAGAGAGCATGCAAATGGTTGCCAGGTTGTGAAGATAAATTAATCTCGTCTGACTCGTTCATAAAGACAGTCACTTGCTTCATTTCGAGATTTTGGTAAAGTTTTTTTTTTTTTTTAATACATTTTCGTCTCGTCTTTTATCGTCAATGAAATTGCATGTTGATGTAGTCACAGTTATCGTTTAGGGATGTAACGATTCACTCAACCGTACATGCAACATGAGCAGTTTTTGATCTAAATTAGATTGTATAATTTCTAAATTTTAAGCAAAAACAGAATGGTTTGACTTCAATTTTGTGAAGCTATGCATAAAAAATATCTGCATGAAACCAAAACAGCAGACGAGCTGAATGAGACGCAGATTCACTCTCTGCCAGCAGGTGGCGCTTAAAGCATTTCCTTGGTTTCTGCTGTAAACAAAGCAGCGCTGCACTTATGAACTTTAATATGCGTTATACAGAGGCAAGATGAAAAGAAAAAATACCATCTAAACACAGTAAGTTCCCCTCAGACATGCATTCATATAAACTCCTACACCGAAATGAATCGTGATTTGTTTAGCATCTCAACCGATTTGAATCGTCACATTTTTGAATCGATTTTCAACCGGCTCGCGGTTAATCGTTACATCCCTATTATCGTTTATTGACCTTATTGTCATCTCTTCATGGTCTCATTTTATTCATGGGGAAAAAGCTAGTCAACAAACATTTTTCGTCACAGTTTTCGTTAACGAAATCAACACCAACCCGAACTCATTCTGTATTTCCGCCACCATGTCCACCAGGATCTGCAGGCGATGCCACCTCATACGGCTGCACTCCTTGTGGAAGTCAAACGCAACGTACCTGCAGACGAACAGAGCCGTGGGTTTAGCTCTTGTGCTTCAGCATTAGCGTTTTATGAGATTTCCCAATCGGCTCACTCACTTGATCATGCCGTTGCCCAGACTGTCCACCATCTTCGCGAAGGCCTGTTCCAGCGGCTTTTCTGAACCTTTTTGATTCACCAGGTTCAAAATCACTTGCTTGCCGTATGTGATGATCTGAGAGTCGAAATGCCTCTGAAAACCATCCAGCTGTGAGAGGAGAGACAGCGTTACACAAATAAACACACAGAATAATGTCAGACTAACTAATATAAGTGCTATCTAACCAATTTTACAAATGCGACCCTGCAGCACAAAAGCAGTGTTAAGTCGCTGGGGGATATTTGCAGCAATAGCCAACAATACATTGTATGGGTCAAAATTATTGATTTTTCTTTTATGCCAAAAATCATTAGGATATTAAGTAAAGATCATGTTCCGTGAAGATATTTTGCAAATTTCCTACCGTAAATATATCAAAACTTAATTTTTGATTAGTAATATGCATTGCTAATAACTTCATTTGAACAACTTTAAAGATGATTTTCTCAATATTTTGATTTTTTTGCACCCTCAGATTCCAGATTTTCAAATAGTTGTATCTCGGCCAAATATTTTCATATCATAACAAACCATACATCAATGGAAAGCTTATTTATTTTCAGCTTTCAGATGGTGTATAAATCTCAAAATTAAAAAAAATTGACACTTATGACTGGTGTTGTGGTCCAGGGTCACAAATATTCTTGATACAAAATTTCTTATTTCATAATAGAATACAGATATCAACACATCTGAGATACTAGTGTTTAAAAGTCAATCAAACAATGCTCATTTTCATATCTAAATCTGTTAATGCATTCAAATGCATACACTGGTGGCCAAAAGTTTGAATTATTGGTATTTTTGCTCACCAAGGCTGCATTTATTTGATCAGAAATACAGAAAAAACAGTAAAAGTGTGAAATTTTATTATAAGTTAAAATAGCTTGTTTTCTATGTGAATCTCTGTTAAACTGTAATGTATTTCTGTGATGCGCAGCTGTATTTTCAGCATCATTACTCCAGTCTTCAGTGTCACATGATCTTCAGAAATCACTATAATATGCTGATGTGCTGCTCAAGAAACATTTCTGATTATGATTGTCAATGTTGAAAACAGTTTACGTACTGGAGTAATTTTTCGTCATTTTTGGCTTTTTTATTATCATTTCTTTGAAGTACTGAAGCAGATTTGTTCTAATATTAACATCTGAAAAACCAAATTAACATTGGTCTGCCAAATCTACCAACATTTTTTTTTTAGAGTCAAATCAAAACTTTAGTTGAAAACAAAGAAACATTTTCAGTACTTTACAACAAGGTTTAATTTGTTAACATTATATAACTGCACTAGATGAACTAACAATAAATAATACTTCAAGAGCATAAATTTTTTTTGTTAATATTATTTTCAACATTTGCTAATGCATTTTTAAAATCAAACATTCTCCACTTACATTACTTAATGCATTGTCATGTTCGTTTTCAATGAACAACTGTATTTATAACTAACATAAAAATGAATAATGCTGTAAATTGCTCACTGTTAGCTAATGTGTTAACTAACATACAAATGAGATCTCACCGTTACGTGTTACCAGATGTTTAAAACCACATCACACCATCATGAACATCCTTACTTGTCACTTACTCTTAAACAAAACAAAGAAATAAAGGTAAAGAAAGTGAATCTCACGTGATTGACGCTTTTGCTGATCTGCGGCTTTGGTTTGTACTTCAGGTTTGGTCTCTGAGACCAGTAGAACGGGATGGATCCTCGAGTCTGTGGAAGAGGATAATTCATTCGTTTATAACATGTCTTATTAGAAATGTTGGGATTAATGCACTTCAAAATGACATGAAAACTACCAATCCACATTCAGAATGGACGAAATCAAACAAAACAACAACATTCCAGTAGAACAATCTAAAAATGGACATTTAATTTTTACAGAAAGTCTCCTATCATTTAAAGATGCACAATTAACTGAAATAAAACTGAAATCACAATATGGTTTAGTTAAAAAAAACTGATTTAATTAAATAAATTTATGCACCGCATGTTTCATTAATATGAGAGCAGCTCATTATCCACCGGTATTTACATTATTTCATCTCCTTTTGAAAATAAAAATTACTGTTGGTTTACAATAATAGTTCCTTATTTGTTTTTATATAGTAATTTTTAAGTTCTTAATTGGTGTAGTAATAATAATAATAGTAGTAGTAGTAGTAGTAGTAGTAGTGTTAATAACAATTATTATTATTATTATTATTTATTTTACAGCCATATCGATTAGGGATGCAACCGAAATTATTCAGCCGAAAATGCGAAAAATCCGAATAAGCGAAATTACCGAATAAATTGTACCGAACAATTATTTGGATTGTACCGCCAAAATAAAAGTTGACAAAAAGCAAGAACTCATAAATTCATAAAATGTTAGTATTGTAATTTTACTGTTGTCCTGTAAAACAACATAAAAAGTAAGAATAATAATGATAATAATTACAACAGCTCTGTTAATACATTTATACATTCACACAGTGTTCAAATTGGGATCTGTAATATTTTCTAATGTTTTAAAAGAAGTCTCTTCTGCGCAGCAAGGCTGCTTTTAATTTTACAGTAAAAAAAAATTCATGCCTGATTCAAGAAGGGGGTCTGATCGCCCAAAAATATTATTTTAGTAACTTACAAATTTTAAGTTAAATTGTGCTTTGTTGGTATAATGTCTGCTAGAATGTAACATTTTTTTTTAGTGTTAAATATTTTTAAAGTGTTGTTTTGTAATTGATTTTTTCTTTGAAAAACAAGATGAAACAGTAAAAAGCACATTTTGGCTATTTAATTAATGCAATGGGGAAAAAAATGGTCAAAATACATGGGGAAAAAAACTTTAAAAACCATGTTTGGTATTCAGCCAAGGATTTTCATTTCGGTGCATCCCTAATATTGATATATAAATCACAATATTTTGGCCAAATTGTGAAGCCCTACAAACAAGCACAGCGAACTTTGAACTGCATTTTAATCAAAATTTAATTTCACAATCACAAAAATCACGATTAGTTTTTTTCCCCAAATCATTCAGGGTGCCGACCATGTTTTTTTTGTTACTGGATAGAAATGGTAAAGCCACCCTATGCCATTTTTATAGGATAGTTTAATTAAAAAAATTTTTTTAAACATTTGTTTTGATTATCAATCAGGCTGGTTTTGTTTTAGACACCTGGCAACCCTGATCTGAGCAGTTTTTATTATGTTAGACTTGAATCGCATTTGTCAAGCAATATCTAAATATATATATATATATATATATATATATATATATACACACACACACACATACCATTTGTGACCCTGGACCACAAAACCAGTCTTAAGTGTCAATTTTTCAAAATTGAGATTTATACATCATCTGAAAGTATGTTCATCATCTGAAATATTTGGCCGAGATGCAACTATTTGAAAATCTGGAATCTGAGGGTGCAAAAAAATCCAAATATTGAGAAAATCATCTTTAAAGTTGTCCAAATGAAGTTCTTAGCAATGCATATTACTAATCAAAAATTACGTTTTAATATATTTACGGTAGGAAATTTGCTAAATATCTTTATGGAACATGATCTTTACTTAATATCCTAATGATTTTTGGCATAAAAGAAAAATGGATAATTTTGACCCATACAGTGTATTGTTGGCTATTGCTACAAATATCCCCCAGCGACTTAACACTGCTTTTGTGCTGCAGAGTCACGTATATCTTTTCTGTATGTGGTAATATATATGGGGAATATTCTTCACATTAAGCCACCAAAATAAATAGGAACAAAATCATGATTTTCATGTTCTGGCGGTTTCCTTGTCTAGCATATCACCCCTTTATTGACAAAAACTGGATGATTTACTGGTTGAAACCTCGGAGACTGGAAAGTTTCATATTGGCAGAAATGTGAAAAATTTAATTCCTGAAGAATTATTTTTTTTAATGCAACATAAATACATCTCTGAGGCCTGTTTAATAAAAAAAAAACAAATCTACATTAAAACCACAAAACCCATGTTAAATCCACAAAAGTGTGACTTCTTCAGAACATTGTTCTAGTGAAGTTTGCTTGATTTATTTAACAAACTAACCTATAAAAGGGCGAATCTCACAAAACCCATCAAGAACATGGTCACACCCTAAAATCATTCAAATGAGGAACAAAATCATAATTTTCATGTTTTGGCGGTTTCCTTGTATAATCACCCCTTTATTGGTTGATTTACTGGTTTAAACATCAGAAAGCAGACTGGAAAATTCTCGTATTGGTAAAACAAAGTAATCCCTCAACAAACGGCTCAGCATATGAGCATAAAAACTGATATTACCATTTCAGAGGCTTACCTGAACAAATGAGGCTTTTGCTCCATTATACTGAACAATCTGCTCCGTCTCAACAAAGTTGGCCGCATGACCTTCAGAGTCAATACCTGGAAGAGAAAGAGAGCGTTTAGCAGCGTATGGAGAAAAGACAGGCACCGTCTCAAAGCATACGAGCTTCACCTCTGATGTAGTAGCGGACGCCAGCGCGGAAACAGCTCCTCCTAGAAATGATGTTCCAGTCGAAGATTTTGCCGTTGATGCAGCACGACTTCATGGTGATGACTGAGAGCGGAGATTAAGGACTGTGACGTGTGGAAGAGGAAGTCAATGCATGTATGAAAACTAGGGCTGTCAGTCGATTAACATTTTTAATCGAATTAATTACATGATGTGTCGATTAATTAAACGCTAATTACATTTGGCTGTGAAAATACCCCCAAAAGATTATTTAAAGCTATTTTTGTGTTAAATGAGAAAGTATCAAGTAGACGTTACAAATAGTAGCTTTAGAAAGAAAAGTTTAGGCTACAACATAAACTATGGAACATAAAAGAAGATGATTTGAGAAACATCTCAGATTTTTTTCGTTCATGCAGTGGAAGTCATTGGTAACCAAAACAGCTTTGTTACCAAAAGTCTTCAAAATACCTTATTTTAATGTTCCACAAAAGAAAGCAAGTCATTCAGGTTTTGAGTAAATGATGACAATTTAAATTTTTTGGGGGACTATTCCTTTAAAGTTTGTTTTTAATTGTTTTAATAAAATAAAAAAATGTACTTATGAGTCATTCATTCGTTTGATTCGTTCAAACGGCTGATTCATTCAGGAATGAAGTAAACGGCTCTGTTTATGAATGGGTCTTTGAATCATTGAGTCACACGATTAGTTCAAAACGGCGGATTCATTCAGAAACTGAACACCGCTGTGTTGCTCGGAGATGCGCAACAATTCTCCTGTGGCTTTAAAGGTAATATTACACATACAGTAAACATACACAAAACTGTAAAAGGGACAGTACACCCAAAAATTTAAATTCTGTCATCATTTACTCACCCTCATGTCGTTCCAAACCTGTATGAGTTTCTTTCTTCTGTTAAACACAAAAGGATGGATGGGTAGAGGGAAGGAAGGACATGAGGGTAAATAGTGACAGTATTTTCATTTTTGGGTGTACTATCGCTTTAAGGCTCAAAACATACTGTAAATTGGAGCTGCACGATTCTAAAATAAATTGGGAATCACGATTTTTTTGTAGGGGTGCTCCGATCAGGATTTTTGAGGCCGATCACCGATCACAGAAACCAGTATCTGCCGATACCGATCTTTTTAAAGCCTTCTTTATATAATTTATAACTATTTATAGTGATACTCCAATCAGGATTTTTAAACATTTATTCAGGGCTTGAATTTCATTTTTGAAAATGGGGGGAATTTCCCTCTTAGGTGACTCTTGTGAGAGAAGCATCTTTCACACAGGAGTCCGCTACTGATCCGTGGCTGTTTACCACAAACACAACATTTATCCATTATTTTGATTTCAAATCCAAACATTGTCACTGAAAATGCCTTTTCAGCATTGCAATTCTTTTTTTACACAGTACAGTAATACAATCTTTCACAGTCATGTTTAAACAATAAATATAAGCAACACATTATTCAATACTTTTAACTTACTACTTACTTACTACTTTTCTTACATTATCACAAACTTACCATTGATAGAAATCGTCAGCTCTACTGCCTTTCCTTTTGCATTGAAATCTTTATTACAAGCAATCCTGCGGTTCATAAAGAACTTTGTTTTCCTACCTCCACGAGTGCCATCTATTATTGCCTTGTTTATCTAAAAGTGATCTTTTCCTTTAAACCTAGCCAACTGTGACTGTGAAACACAGTAGACTTTAATAATATGCATTTATGGTGTAATTACTACATTTTCGTGTCAATCCACGTTCATATTTACTGCAAACAATGTGCTTTTACTTTAATTCAGCGCTTGCAGCAAACATAGACTCGGTGCGGAAACGATCTCTGCACTGCTACAGACGCACCACTCCTGAACGCACTGCTGGACCGCAACGGTGTGCAGTGTGCACGCTTTAATCCGTTAACATGAGCGCGGAAAAAATACGCACCACATTCGCACTGCAAACGGAGTAATGTGAACCTGGCATTATGTGTGTGCGCTCCGAGTTTGCATCAGGAGAGCACGCGGGCACTGAATGGTTAAACACTGGCAAGAATTAAAAAGTAATGCAATTTATAAACTTTAGTGACGATGTGACACTGCCTCGATTGTGCAAGTGACTATTCCTGTGTCAACTGTGCAGCGTGCAGCTCGCTTATAGACAGACGCGATGTGGTGATTTTAAGACATTTGCGTATTTTGAGAGAGAGCGCGCATGGTGACTCACTCACGCGGTTTGTGAAATTACGTCTCACACAAGGTTTTCAAATTACTTTACAAGTTATTTAATGAAGAAATATGAAGGGGAGTACCTCACCTTCAGCATTATAATTATTTCACCCGCGCCGGACAGAAACTGAGATGGTGCCGCTGCATGTCGTGCCAGACCTCTCACAGCAGCGTCATCAGTTTGAGATCGGCCTTTTTAGAGACCGCCGATTAAACATCCAAAAGCGAATATCAGCCAATCAATCGGAGCACCCCTAATTTTTTGTCTCAAATACAGATCACGATTCTGAACTAAACCAAATAATGTGTGATTTACTAGAGGCTGCGACAAAATATTAATTGCTGCAGTCCATTTAAAAGTGTTATTAATTCATTTTCATGAATTATTACAAATTTAAATATATATTTAATAAGACAATTTTTTTATATTAAAATTATGAAAAATAGGTTTGAATGAATGATTCAATGACTCACTCATAAATACTTCACTTGTTTCACTACTGGATGAATCAGTTTTTGAACGAATCTCTTGAATGAATGATTCAATGACAAATACATTTTTTAACAGTCACTTGTCGCCACCTAGTGGAGAAACAATGCAATCGACAACATTATTTAAAGCGCCAGTTACTTTCAAAGGTAATTTGCTCTATAGACATCAATATTTATATCCAAACTATAAACTTTGGATATATATTTCTGTAATAACAGGAATGACTGTAAGACAGAAATAATACAGTGTGGTTGAAAAGACTGCTGTTTCTTACCTAAACATTATAACTGCGATCTTTTACATTTACATTTAGTCATCTAACAGATGCATTTATCCAAAGCGACTTACAAATGAGGACAATGGAAGCAATCAAAATCAACAAAAGAGCAATGATATGCAAGTGCTATAACAAGTCTCAGATAGCTTAACGCAGTACACTTTGAACTTTTAATCTTTTAATGATTAATCGTGCAGCTCTACTGTACCCTATCTCACACATCATTGTGGTCTGATCTCTGAAAATGCTCATCTGGTTAAAGGATACAGCCGTGAATAACAGGGTAGACGAATTTGTGCAGCTGTAATAGAAAACACAACGTCAGAACCGGAGCACAGTCATGAACTCGTTCCTTCTTTAGATTTCTCTACATAAAATCAGGCCTAGAAACTTGTGCAGATTTCTACACGTTTTTCCAAAAATGGGTTAGCCTTGAAACAGCAGCTGCAGCTAAAACAATCTTGCGTTTACCTCAGGCTGTGCCATGAATTCTCTGAGCAGATGACCGTTCCACACGAATCTCTGATCCGCCTGCATAAAACCATCATATCAAGCTATAATAATTCCATACTTTGTGAGAATACACAATTCTAAAGGGGTCAAAAATAAAAACATTAAATTTCATGATTTTTTTCCCCCTTCTACAGTCTCTCTTTTAATGTTTGAATCAGTCAATGCGGTAGGGATTATTGATTTTATTGGATTTTTAATTTATGTTCATTTATTTATTTATTCAGTGACTATTCAGATGGATGTACTGTAAATTTCATACTTTTTAAGGACAAATTAAATAAATAATGTTTTTTAGCTGTCAATGTCTTGTATTAGAAACACTTCAGAGTTTGAAAAATGACTCTTTCAAATTATCTCCTTTAATTTTTAATTAATTTGACAAAAAACTAAATAAATAAAAAGCTTATGGCTTGAATACATCTGCTCGCAACCACTAAAATATGAAAATATTTGGCAAAAAGTGATTTTTTTAAATCAGTGTTTTTGTCTTGTTTCAAACGTGTAAAGAATCTTAAATCAAGATGCATTTACTTGAGAAGCAAATGACAAAATCTAATTTATAATATAATTTTTAATGAGAAATTGATCACAATGAAGTGAGCTCATGATTAAAACAAGAACAATCTGTCAATGGGTTCAGAAAAACTCCTTTCATTCAACAGGTAAACAAACTTATATACCCCACTGACAGATACTTGTTCTTGTTTTAAGCGTAACGCAAAGTAAGGGATTAATCTGAATTTTTCTGCATTTTAACTATAGAGTCATTCCGTGTCAAATCAAACAAATATTCCTGGTTAAAATTTTTGATTTTGCTAATATTGTTTCTGAAGAAAGATAAACATGTATAGTGATGAAAGCCAAAATATTAAAAGCCATGTATGAATATTTACGGAGTAATCCAAATGGCAATTTTCACCTGCGATATTTAGGGCCAAATTACAGGAGGGAAAAAATGACTTCAGAAAGATGGCAGCATCACGATGTTATTTTTACACAGAGATTAGCAGGTCTATTAGTAAAATCTGTTGACTTTGGCAATCTTTGTTGCATTGTGCACCAATGGTGACCATTCAAAAATGGGGAAACAGCACTTTTAAAGTTTTTTCTCCAATGTTTGCATGCCTGTAACTCAAGAAGTATTGAAGATATCTTAACGCCCTTTTAGATATTGGGTCTAAACAAACTTACCTTTTGGCATCTTCAGTTAATATTCATGCATGGCTTTTAAAATTTAGTTTAATCCCTATACATATCTGTCCTTTTTCAGAAAAAAATATTAGAGATGACTAGTCACGTCTGATGCAGTTGCATTAAACACTGTATTCAGAACAATAAAACAGAGGATTTAACATCAAAATTGTTTCTCCCTTTAAATACTTATCAGGTCATGAATAACGTATGCAATTTTACATGATTTATTTGAAAGAATTAACAGCAGTTTCATGTCTATCCTTATACTGTTCAACTGGTAAAGGTTGATATGAAATTTAGAAAGTAATTAGTAATAATGCAATACTTTTTACAGAGAGTAATAATTAGAGTAATGTAATTACACTGATGAAGGTGTAGTTAGTAGCAAGTAATTACTTTTTTCTTTCTTTTTTTTTTTTAAGAGTAAGGTACTTGAAAAACAATGTTCAAATATTTCTCTAGGGACGTTTGGTTGATTTATTTGACAAACTAAAACTTCAAAAGGGGCGAATCTCACAAAATCTTTCAAAAACATGGTCACGTCTCAGCCTAAAATCATTAAAATATTTCTAAAAACTATTTTGCTTAAAGAAAAGGGAGCATGTTTAAGGAACCTATATTCCATTTTATTTCTATAATTATTTGGGTAAAATGTGACCTTTTGTGATTTTTTTTGCCAATCAGAATACATACATTTCCAGCTAAACAGAAATATCTCTGCTCAAAATTCATTTTGAGGCATTCAGTGGTTCAACGTTGCGGTTTGGTTGTGTTTGGGTCAATCTGACCCGGAGAAGATTTTCTTTTTCCCGAAAATACTAGTTAATGTTATTGCATTGGACTCAAACTTACTGACTTTGTTTACACAGGGTATAAGTACTTCTCAGAAATTTGGGGGGAATTTTCATAATTTTTTGTGGGTTTTATTTCACCATGTCACACTTGTGGTGTTCCCGGTCAAAAACGACCGGCCTCCAAACAATTGCTTATAAATCTCTCATTATGCTATATTATCACCAAATATTGGATTCAATCTTTTTATTAACTTGTTTCATTTATAAGCAATTGTTTGGAGGCTGGTCATTTTTGACCGGGAACACCACGAGTGTTAGAGGAATCCGAACACAACCAGAGGGTTAAAGGTGCAATAGAATGCATTGATACAATATTATAAATTGTTCTCTGATATCTACATAGAAGGTATGTGGCTTAGGTAAGGGCAAAAACATCTCCAGCAACGGTTTTACATGTCCATTTATAACCCTAGGATTTGTCCCTAGAATGAAATGGTCTGTTTTTACTTTATTTGGAAGGCTCATGAATAATAATGTTGAGCTCTGCTCTGATTGGCTGTTTCACAGCGCGGCTCAATGTTGAGCACTGCTCTGATTGGCTGTTTCACAGCGCGGCTCAATGTTGAGCACTGCTCTGATTGGCTGTTTCACAGCGCGGCTCAATGTTGAGCACTGCTCTGATTGGCTGTTTCACAGCGCGGCTCAATGTTGAGCACTGCTCTGATTGGCTGTTTCACAGCGCGGCTCAATGTTGAGCACTGCTCTGATTGGCTGTTTCACAGTGCGGCCCAATGTTGAGCTCTGCTCTGATTGGCTGTTTCACAGCGCGGCTCAATGTTGAGCACTGCTCTGATTGGCTGTTTCACAGTGCGGCCCAATGTTGAGCTCTGCTCTGATTGGCTGTTTCACAGCGC
>NW_015506171.1:681557-685568 GCF_001515645.1 Sinocyclocheilus grahami
GCTTGTTTCTTCACAATACCTGCAGAACTTCTGATGATTCGGCTGGCGGCTGGCGTAGAACATGGGCGGGTTAACTATTAGTGACTGTAACGTCACAGTCGGTGTTATGTTCTGATTCGGCTGTTTTTCAGTGGTCTTTTGCATGCACGAGATTTACACAAGAAGGAGGAAACAATGGTGTTTGAGGCTCATGGCATTTCATTAACATGTACAGAACTGTTATTATTCAACTATGCCAAGGTTCTATGTTCTACATTCTATGGCACCTTTAAATAAAGAGATGCTCAAACGTCCCATAAACCCAGAGGGCAAACACGATGGAAACACATTCTGCTCGTGTAAAACTGAAGAACCCACCTGAGTATCAGTCAGATGCAGGACCGTCTTCTTGTAGGAAATTATGTCAAAGTCAGTGGCTTTCCAGACGGCGTGACCGAGCAGATCGCCCACCTTCTTCTTCTTTGTAATGACGATCAGATACATGCCTGAGAAAAAGCCAGAGGCGTTAAACGGTGAAACAGCTTCATTCAGACTTCAGCTCATCCTGAGAAATCAAACCTGCCACCAGCCGAATGGTTCCCATGATGCCACACATCGGACGCGTCACTGCTGACGGAGGGATGTCCTTCCTCACTGAAAGAGAACAGAAGACACTATGCTTACTGGTTAGAATACATAATTATAATTGTATTCTAATATTAACAACATTATTATTTGAAATATATTATACTATATATGTATTGTTTAAATGCTAGACCTTGATATTTATTCTTATTATATAATAGGAAAATATTATCTTTTTATTTTAGGTAACACTTTATAATAACTTTCAATAATAAATCATTAACAAACATTCTGTAATGCTTAACGGATCGTTAGTTAACTCTTTCCCCGCCATTGACGAGTTATCTCGTCTTTTAGAGGACAACGCCAAAGACGAGTTTTTACGGCTTTTCGTGTTTTCACTGTTATACACTCGGGGGCGCTAGTACACATCTTCTGGGTAACATCACAGTGGAGTCAGCGGTCTTAACCGTGGCTTGTGTACTGCAAACACATACCAGCTTCATCACTGTGTCTGTCACGACTCTGTTCCCCTTTGGGCTCTGTCTTTACATTTATTTTGAAAGATGAAACTGGCGATTATGGTAAGGGGCGTTACATTTCCGACGAGTGCTTGCGGTGTTCGGCCAATCACAATGCACTGGGTCAGCTGGCCAATCAGAGCAGACTGCGCTTGTCGGAAGGAGGGACTTTGTAGAAAACGAAGCGTTTGAGAGAGGCGGGGCATAGAGGACCTACAATAATGTACAGTACTTGAAAAATAATGTGTTTTTTGAACATTAAAGCATGTCAACATATTCTGTTACACCAAATAATGATCTTTAAAAAAGCATCATATGACCCCTTTAACATGAATAGTTTGTGAAGTGCTTAAAATGAATAATTAAGCTACATTTTCACAACATTTGTAAATATAAAAATGAGCATTAGCTAATATGTGAACTGACGTTTAATGACACTTGTAAGCATTCAACAGTACAGTAACAAACACATTTGTAATCATTGCGTAATTTCTATTAAAATCATTTTTTTAAACGCATTGAAAGTTTAATGACATTTGTAACCATTAACTAATGACCCGTTACGCATTACATAATGTTTGTGAATGATTTATTAATGACGCTTTTAATCACTGTAAACCATCTGTCAAAATCATTTGAAGATTAAGATTAAAAAATGCATGATCATATGAATTGAAAGTTTAATGACATTTGTAAGCATTTCAATTTACATTAAATAATGATCTGTTAATCCTTTGGTAATGTTTAATAACTTCATTAGTTAACATTAACAAGCACATTATCTCATATTTCTAGATTTGTGAATATATATTAAGTAATGATTAGTTAAACATTTTGTGAATGATTTATGAATTAAAGTTATTATAAAGTGTTACCTTATTTTATTATACAACACTATAAATTATATAATGATTAATAATAATATAATTTAATGCTATTATTCATTTTATATAATATTTTCAAAATGTATTATATTATACCAAACTTTTATTGGTTATTGTTAGATATTTAACTTTGAATGTAACTGTGTATAATTATTTATACATAGATATTTAGACACTGATATTTATTCCTATTATTTTATAAAAAATATAATGATTTTTATTATAATATTACACTATAAACGAAATAATAATTTACATTATTATTATTTAACATAACATTTACAAATATTATATTGTATTAATATTATATTGGCTATTTATAGTTAAAATGTTAGGCACTGATATTAATATAATTTATTATATATATATATATAATTTTTAATATATTATACTATGCTATAAATTAAATAATAATGTTATTACTAATAATAATAATAACAACAACAATAACATTAAATTTTATTATATTATACTAAATATCTATTGGTTAATGTTAGATATTTAACGGTATTATTAATTTAAATGTATTATTCTGGTAATTTATTGTTTAAATGTTAGACATTTATATTTATTGGTATTATTTTAAAATATAATATCATTTTTATTACATTACGCTATAATATTATATTATACTACACTACAATTAATATTAATTTGAAATAATTATTGTTAAAAAATAATTGATCATATATAAAAATTAAAAAAATTTATTATGCTGAACACTGAACGTGTAATTATTTTAAATGTATAATACTGGATATCTATTGTTTAAATGTTAGATATGGGTATTTATTGTTATATTATAGGAAAACATATCATTTTTATTATAATATTATAGTACAGTGGTTCTCAACTGGTTTTACCATGTGACCCACTTTTATATATATACACATATATACAAAAAACAAAGCAAATTTATTTCACAAAAATTAAGACTGTTAAGAATATGATTAATACTGAATAAACAGCCTATAATGTAAGCATCTCCAAACTAGTTTTTGTTAATACAATTAACAACGTGTCAAAATGACACAAAGTGAAAATAACATGGTGTTTATGGCTTATGGAAACAACAGTTACCATGCTGAATACACAATACTAACACGAACTGTTAATGAGACGTGGAAACTGCTATTGAATAGATTTAGAATTACGTTATTTGCTGCTGACGTCGATTCTTTGGCGCGACCCACCAACACTGGTATAGTACACTATACTATAATATTACATTATATACTATAATTATGATTATTAATAATAACATCAACTTAAAATGATTATTATTATAATCATCATCATCATTATTATTATTGTTATTAATAACATCGCATACTATTAAAATTTTAAAAAAGTATTACACTGAATATTTTTAGGTTAATGTTAGATATTAAACTATGATGGAAAGTATTTTACAATTTTCAAATATGACTTTCATTTGCATCCTAATTTGAGTTGAACATTCCGTAGATATTTAACCTCAGAAGTAGTGCTGGGCGGTATGACCAAAAATTAATATGACGGTATTTTTCAAAACTATTCCGGTTTCACGGTACATGACGGTATTTATTTTTCATGCATGAGCGGGTGTTAACCATATTTTCTCCTGATTGAGAGGAAATACTGCAGTATATTGACTTAGAATGACTTATTTTACTGTCATGATGAGTGAATATTGTCAAAAAATACCACACTAAATAGAGACTAAACACGACTGCTTTTAATACATGTTAACCAGGAGTCACTCTCATTTATAATCACAGCATCGTCTGATAAAATCAGCATGCATCTACACTAAAGAGCAGCTATGCGGTTGTTTTGGCTATATTACTTTTTTGTCTCGTGCAGCGCACTGTCTGCGTCTGAGTAACAAACTAAAAACAACAACAAACTAAAAAGTGCATGTGATATTAACAGACGAACTACGCTCATATTTATAATAATTCCAAACACTCAGTAAGCGACAGGTGCTAGGAAACGCTGTTTTGTACTCATTTATTGAGGAGTCGGCTGCGGTGCTTCTCTGCCGCTCACTGCACAGAACA
>NW_015506171.1:685829-691980 GCF_001515645.1 Sinocyclocheilus grahami
AATCTAGTGCTAAAGTCGCGCTCGTGTGTGTGAGACGTGGGAGCTGATGGCAGCGGGCGCTGGATATTTGTGGCGGTCAGTGTGGATATTGTGGATGAGTTCTTCTGTGTCATCACGTTCTATTAGTTCTACAGCTTCAGTTTCTGAACTTTCACGCTTAGTAACACATACAGCTGTTCCCTCACCACAGTGCAACAGTGAAAAGAGACCCCTTTCAAACAGTGTTCCCAACGTTGTTTAAGCGACATACGTATTGCGGTATTAAAAAAATTAATATCATAACAAAAATAAACACCGGTATTCGGTATGAACCGGTATACCGCCCAGCACTACCCAGAATGACTCGATTCGTTCCAATGCTTCTGTGACCTCAAATGAGCTTTAAAAATGCAATAAGAGTGGTCATAAATTGACGCAAGTCACTAAAGGCTTCAGTGTGAGCAGATACTGATAGCGTCTGTCCTTTCATCAACTCTGTGTTGTTCAGCACCTGCGAGGGTCACTTCTGTGGACACGCGGTCGATGGCGAGGACGTCTCCAGCTCCATCGTCACACGCCTCGATGTAGAACTTCTCCGCAGTCGTGTGTCTGTCAGCGAGAGGAAAGACATTCAATGCATTTAATGCAGTCAAATCCTTACAACAGAGCAGAACTTATAATTCTGTGAGTGAAAATATATCATATATACTTATACTTAGCCTCCAACTCACACACTGGCGAGTAAAATCTGAGAATCTATTAGCCAGTGGCTAATATTAGACATCATTTAGTCGCCAGAGTGAAGATTTAGTCGCATATGCGAGTGATTTACTCGCAATGTAGAGGGTTGACTATAATAACCAGCACTGGTGTAAATGATGACAGATGTATTTAGGCCTGTCGCAATAATCAATATATCGACTTATCGCGCAATATATGTACATGACCTCAATATATCGCCCATTATATTTACTTCAAAATTAAAGTCACCATGTTTAGTACATTCCACTTGCGCCTGTGTCTTCTCGTACATGACTTGATGTAGTTATGAGGTGCTAGTTCAACTTTAACAAATGCTTCTACAAACAAAGTTTCATCTGCAGATATGGCCTTGTTTAGGGATCTGACGCACATCTGAGTGCCGAGTAGTGCTTGTGTTTCTCAGCAATAGTGTGCACCCTTCATTTACAGAGAAAAGAAGGTTTAGGAAAATCTGTAGATGGAAAAATCTCCATAAAAGTGTTTTTTCTTTTCTTTTTTCTCTACCTTGCTACTTTGCACTTTTTGTTAGAGAATGTTTATTTACTATTTATTACGGTATCTAATATTTCGATACTTAATTTCCATGATCTAAATATTCTCAAAAATTAAAAGTGTGTTGTCATTTGGAAGTGTGTGGTAGGCCTTCTTGCATTAGTATGCCGTTACATTATGATTCTATATTCAGTGGCATAAAACGGTCTTTAATATGACAATAATATCGCTTATCGCAGTTATTTCTGGGGCAATATATCGCACAACAAAAACTTGTTATCATGACAGTCCTAGACACACTACACAACTTATTATATTGCACTACATTATATATAAATTATAATGTAGTGCAAACTTGCATATTAATTAGGCTGTGCGCGTTAGACTGTACGTAAACTTTATTTACAAAAATGTAGATTTGCAGCACTTAAAAAAATAGTATTTGCTGAAAACAAGTGAATTTCTTACAATTCTCTAAATTACTTATTTTTATATAATTTGATTTGACATATTCTGGTGTTATTATTATTTGTTATAATAATAAATAAGCCTATTTCTAAAACGCCAAGTGACATTAAGAATGCATCACACTAATCAGAAAAATGAAGTACAGAACTCAACAGAATTAGAATATGTTATAATTATTACAATAGTAAAGCGTTCACAGTACGGGCTTTTTTCACAGTATTTACATCAGACGCTTCGAAACGGAGCCAAGCTTCAACACATAACTAATACATTAAAAATTAGACGATTATTTATTTGATTAAACATTTTTCATACAGAAATGATGTTTTAAATTCTTTTTTTTTAATGGTTGTGCTTATGTTTTTATGATTATTTTACTTAATTTTATGTAAAGCACTTTGAATTATCATTGTGTGTGTGCTATATAAATAAACGTGCCTTGTCTAGTGACATTTAGTGATTTATTATGCGTAAATTACTTAAGATTTATATTGATTAGCCTCCCTTATGAATTTATAATGTGCTTAGTGCTTATTATTAGTTATAGTGATAGCAAATATTATAAATATTATTACATATATATATATATATATATACATATCTACGATTTTGGGACTGGGACGACGACGACGACAAATATTATTACATATATATATATATATATATATATATATATATACATATCTACGATTTTGGGACGACGACGACGACGACGACAACAACAACAACAACAACAAGTTAGCATAGCTAGCTAACAACAGTGTGACCAGTTTTATTCGAGATTAATTGATTTTTGACTGCAATCTGATCAGAATGATTGATGAATATCAGCACTAAGTTATCTGTGGCTCAAAAACAGAACAAGCCGCTCACTTAAATAACATTTCGGGACATAATAACGGCGCTAAGTTACTTGCGGTGTAGACAGACACAGCTAGGCAGCGCGCAAACTGAAAGTAGCCATCACAAGATGGGTACACTGTGGTCATAAAGGGATGGACACAGTCAGCAACAATACTCGGGAAGGCTGTGGCGTAAAGCCCACCAGTTTATAGTTGTCATTTTCCTTTTGTAAGTATTTTTCTAGATGTTATCCACATGAGGCTGTCAAGTTCCTACCCCTACTTCCAGGAAGCATGGCGAAGGCAAACCCTCCCAAATAAATTTTATTTTCATGTTACTAATAAGTATTTTTTGTTGATATATATATATATATATATACATATCTACGATTTTGGGACTGGGACGACGACGACGACGACGACGACGACGACGACGACAACAACAACAACAACAACAACAACAACAACAACAACAACAACAAGTTAGCATAGCTAGCTAACAACAGTGTGACCAGTTTTATTCGAGATTAATTGATTTTTGACTGCAATCTGATCAGAATGATTGATGAATATCAGCACTAAGTTATCTGTGGCTCAAAAACAGAACAAGCCGCTCACTTAAATAACATTTCGGGACATAATAACGGCGCTAAGTTACTTGCGGTGTAGACAGACACAGCTAGGCAGCTGACTAGGCTTTGAGACACCGCCTCAGACAGCACTCACAGGCTTTAACCGACCGCTGAACTCTCTTCGACTCATCTAATCGATAACCAGGACTCGATGAGCGTCGGAGGAGCGGTTAATACTCACAGACTGAAGCTGTTGTAGCTGCTCGCCATTTTCCATCAGCTCGTTCCTGACCTTCGTGACGTGTCACTCCAGCAGCGAACACAAACCGGAAATGACTTCTGGAGGACAGATAAAAGTCCCGTGAGATATGCCTCTCTCTCTCTCTCTCCTTGCTGCTTGAGATTGAAATTGGTGTGCCTTACCATATTATTTTAATGCATTATCCTAATTATGAACGCACTGGTTTGTAGTGTAAACAGTTTTACCGTTCACTGCACTTTTGTTATGCCTCTCGTTATTTTCCTACAGCGGTTACTGAACCGGAAGTCAGCAACCGCTTAAAAAAATAGTTACAGTAAACTTAAAAACAAAAATAATAATTTTATATTTTTCCCCCCCGGTTCACATTCCAACACAACAATCCCAAATGCCTAAGATTAAAAATAGACATTACAAATTAAATAAAATTATTAATAATGATGATACACAAAAAATACATTTCATTCACATAATACTGTAACTGTAAATAATAATAGTAAATAATACACAAACTGTAAATTAGGGAAAGAAAGAGGGAGAATAAATAAAATAAGAATAATAAATAATTGTATTATAAATGTAATTATAATTATTATTTTATTGTATTGATACTTATAATTTAATTATAATTATTATTTTATTGTATTGACATTTATTATAATTTAATTATAATTATTAAAATAAATACATTTTATGGATGATCCCATATATATATAGGTTATTTGCAAAAACAGATACCTCAAATAACGGTTTTTAAAATTCATGTTTTTATTGTTTTCATGTTTTTATTGTGTTAGTTAGCTGTATTTTTTAACCTAATAAAAATATCCCAACTACAGTTTGATTGAGATTCATTGGAATGCAATGGTTAAATGAGTTATCTGTTTTTGCAAATTAAGTCTTTATATATATATATACACACACACACACATATACATATATATATATATATATACACACACACACACACATATATATATATATATATACACACACACACACACACACATATATATATATATATATATATATAAGCATTAGTAATATAACAATTTCTGTAACACATTGCATTCTACTGTAATGATGATGATGATGATGGCACATAAACATAATATAAAGAAAACTAAAGTGTATTTTGTTCTGTTGAAAACCTTTAATACAAAAGTTACAGAAAATAAAGTACAGCTCTGTGTAAAAACAGTCATTGTTTTCAGCAGACAGACAGTCTTAATAGTGAACATCACTGGTGATCAGCGGTACTTCATGCTGGTGCTGGGTTGACGCCGCAGCACTTCATCGCCTTTATCCATGTCTTTAGGTTCATCATAAACTGTGGAGATGTGGAAGTCTTTTCTGGGTTTTTTTAGTGGAAGGAATGAGCTGAGCTTTTCTCCATGATACCTGCAAATATTACAAAATCAAATGCATCAGTCATAACAAAGTCATAGAAATTGAGTAGAGATCATTCACCAAGCATTTAAAAAACAGACGGATATATTATAGATGTGGCTTAGAAGTAATTTAGAGTTCTCACAACTTTTGACCAATATTTTTCCAATATAATTTTTAAAGTTACTGCATAAAGATTAATCTAAAAAGAGCAATTTCTTGGCTATGAAATATTTTAGAGTTGAGCATGATGGAATAAAATGTATATTCACTATAGAATTATTAGTTTCCATTATATGTTAAACTGTAATTTATTGTGATTTCAAAGCTGTATTTTCAGCATCATTCCTCCAGTCTTCAGTGTCACATGATCTTCAGAAATCAGTATAATATGCTGAGAAACATTTCTGAGTATTATCAATGTTGAAAACAGTCGTGCTGCACAATATTTTTGTGGAAACTGAGATATATTACCATTTAAATGTTTGGGGTGTGTGTGCGTTTAATAAAAGTTAATGTTTTTATTCAGCAAAAATGCATTAAATTGATCAAGAGTGACAGTGAAGACATTTCGAATGTGACAAAAGATTTCTATTTGAAATGAATGCAGTTCTTTTGAGCTTTCTATTCATCTGTGAATCCTGAAAAGTAAAATGCATCACAGTCTCCACTAGGGATGCACCGATACCACTTTTTCCAGTACTCGCCCGATACCGATACTTTTATTTTTGGTACTTGCCGATACCGATATTTTTATTGCATTTGTAAATTTTTTAAATATTGGGTACAGAAACCAAAAGGGTATGTATAATGTTAGTTGGTTAACTTAATTTATCAAATAGATAGTCAAACCTAAAGGTATTCAGACACCTTCAACATTTCTCACATTATCACAGTTTATTCGCTATAGTTTAGAAAATGGTAATAAAATATGACAAGAACTCAGAGTTAAACGGTGTCTGAACAAATTCAGCTTGATAATGTCAGATAACTTTGATAGAAAGGTATGTAACAGATTACAATCAACCAAAAATGACTCAGACTGTTAGTATGACATTTACACAACTATGAATACTTAGTCAGGCAACCCTTAGCCTTAATGACAGGCTGTAGTCTCCTGGGCATGCATCCCTAGTCTCCACAAACATATTCAGCAGCACAACTGTTTTGAAGCTGGAAATGTCGCCCACATTGGTTTCTGAATCCAGATGAACAGCAGGAAATCACCAGTGAACTCCGGACTCACCCGAAGCCTCTCTTACAGTTGGGATGCTGGCCTTCGTTCAACAGCGCCTCTGGGATTCCCATCCGGCTGTTCCCGAGCCCTTCTCCGTCCCTCCAGCCCTGCTTCTCCATCACACGCCGGCCCACTCCCTACAACACACACA
>NW_015506171.1:692126-693446 GCF_001515645.1 Sinocyclocheilus grahami
CCCACCACACACACACACACACACACACACACACACACACACACACACACACACACACACACACACACAAACCATTGATCAGTTTTTATTTTAATTATTGACAAAAAGTGTAAATATAAATCTTAATTTATTAATTTATAAAAAAAATATACATTAAATCATACAATTATAAAATGGTAAATCTTAATTTATGAAAAACACATTAACAATTTTTCATCTTAACTTTTCAAAAATAAAAAAATAATAAATGGTGACAAAATAAAATAAAATGTATGAACTTTTTGGTTAAATGTATACTTTTTAGTTATAAAAATTTGAACGTAAATACAATATACTAAATCTTGCATAGGTTCTGATGAGGGGGTTAAAAACAGGACAGAGAATAGCCTAATACTTCTAAATTATGATGTTTTTTGATGTAAAAATCTTGATAACATTATAAGTGCACTAGGGCTGTCAAAATGGCTGAAAAACTAAATTCGAATTTTGTACTTAAATATTATCAAAATTCTAATTATATTTGAATTTAAAATGCATAATTTCAGTTAGGGTGAAGAAAAGCTTTTGGCTTCTCTCCTGAAGAGGGCGCATCGAGCAAAATATTACTAATGCACTTTATTCAAAGCATGAGATAAAATTACTATCTGTGAAAAAAAAGTGCATAATTTTTAAGTTGCTTAAACAACTATAAACAAAACAGCATCATGTATGTATGCCAATCACACAGAGTACATTTCTCATTTAAAAACATGAGATGCAGTGGGATGGGGAAAAACCGGCATAAAATCTCGAAATATGTTTTTTTTCTTTCAAAGTTGAACTTGCATTAATTTTGCATGGCTTTCTAAACATGCGGCTCTTTTGTGCGAGACGCGAGTGCAACGGTGATAGATG
The DNA here is from genome assembly GCF_001515645.1 of Sinocyclocheilus grahami. NCBI lineage: Eukaryota > Metazoa > Chordata > Actinopteri > Cypriniformes > Cyprinidae > Sinocyclocheilus > Sinocyclocheilus grahami. The sequence goes on from NW_015506171.1 coordinate 693,021, forward strand.
TCCCTCTAGAACAGTGTTTCCCAACCGGGGTGCCGTGTAAAAAATCTTTTTTAAATATTTTTAAGTTGCTAAAATGTTCAAAAAAGCATCTAGTATATAATATACATTTCTGATGTCGCCAATAATTAGAGATGCACCGAAATTTCGGCTGCCGAAAATTAGTTCAGCGCTCAGGTTTCACTTTCACGTGGTGTGACGCTCTGCATATTATCTCGCTCTATGCGTGTGTGTGCTCCGCTCAGTCGCTCCACTCGTATACCGTTCATGCGAATCAGAACAGCAAAGTCCACTCACAAACTGAGCCGACAGGAAACATGGATGTAGTACAGTATTGTTTCTGTCTGCAATAGCCCTACTGTGCTGTAACATGGTGTGGTATATGGGCAACTCTGGTAACGCTGCCCTCTCATTCATTGATCTGCTAAC
>NW_015506171.1:693692-699491 GCF_001515645.1 Sinocyclocheilus grahami
ATCATTATTAATTTCTTTATTTGTTCTTATTTTATTACTGACTGTTTACTTGTCATTTTTTATTCAATTCAAAGTTTGAAATCAAGCTATCTCGTGCTACTGCACAAAAATTACCCCACTGTAAAATAAAAAAAAACACTGAGTGAGCAAAAATTTGTGAGATAGCTAGTTATAATGGTAATTAAATAATGTTTACATATGTATAAAAGCCTACATTAAAATCTGTCATATAAATTGGTCTCTTCATTAGAAATTAGCCTACTGATTTCCACCATTGATGGACAAATTTTATAATAATATTAAAAATATCTGTATAACATTATATTCTGCAGTTCTTCCCTGTTGTACCGAATATCTATACTTTTCAAATTATCATATCGAAGTTAGAAATTCAAATATTGTGACAATTTATTTTGTAGAGTGCCGCAAGTTTGTTCATTCCCAAAGGGTGCCCAACACTGCTCTAGAAAATGTGCGAAATATGCATTCTGTGTGAATGGCTTGGTTTCAGTTTTGATGAAAACAAGATCTTCTCTGCATTGATTGTTCTCTTTTCCCGCAATATTTTTAATGAACAACGCAGCAGCGCCGCATCTAGTGGCTTCAACTGGATAGGCTAACAAAAGCATTAAAATGCAATGACACTTACATCGTCGTCGCATCTCGTGCGCTGCTGATAAGGCTGCCTCTTTAACGCACACCTAAAATTCGGATTTTTATTTTAAATTCGACGAATATTCTAAATTCTAATGTTTTTTTTTACAGCCCTAAAGTGCACCTCAGAGAACCAGTCAAGTCACCACTATTTATATCGCACTTTTTACAATGCAGATTGTGTCAGAACAGTACAAAATAAACAACAAAGGCAGTTCTTGACCCCTTTAAAAACATCCGAACCTTTGTAAAGCGCTCAAAGCTGCCGATTTTCTGCTGGCGTCCCGGCAGACCGTCCAGACCGTCCCGCAGCCTCCTCTCAGAGCGCATGCGCACATAATCTCTGGCGTCCATATCGCCTCCGTCTGAGCAGAAACACACACAATCAGCCACGTCTGATGCTGCTCTTCTATCCCAGCGCTCACAATGATCTGATCATGAACCTTTACCTTTGTCATAGTAGACGCTCATATCCACGTCCCAGTCGTCTGCTGTTTGCTCGTCGAAATCTGTGCAACATCAAAGAGAGGCAATCACATCAACGGAGTAATTCATAAATATACGCTGGCAATTATAAGCGCAGCATCTTTCCTATTCAGGGCCTTTTAAACTTGGAAAAATTATTGGTTTTGTTAAAATGCTAGAATAACGTGTGGCAGTCTTGATAAAATCAGTAAGAAATGTGTTAAAAATTACAAAACTAACCCATAATGTTTTATTTATAAATGAATAAATAGTGTTTGCGTTTCCAGGATTAATTACAAAAACTGTATCATTTCCAGCTATTACTGTGAAGTTTATTAACCAGAGTTATATGAATATATTAATGAACATATTAATTGTTTATTGTATTTATAAGCATTCCTGAAAACATAAAAATTATAAATGCAAATATAAAATGATATGAAACATATAAAAATTATATAAAATAAATAAAATATAAAACAAATCTTAATTTCAAATCTCAAATGTATAATTGTTAATATTAATTATAAATTTAATATTTTAAAAATCTAAGTTTTAAATTTTAATTCTAAAAAATATAAATGTAAATTTAAAAAATCATACCTTACTTTATGAAAAAAAATATATATATACTTTTTAACTTTTAATTAAAAAATGTTTTTTTACAAAATAATAATAAAAATATGAAAACAAATAAAATAATAATAATAATAATAGATATGACTTATTTATTAAAACATAATAAATATGTATAAAAATGATAAATATTTATACATAATAATTAAATTTAATTTTCTATTAAAAGATAGATAGATTTAATAGAATTTTCTATTCTATTAAATCTATTTTTGTGATGGGACCAATTACAATATTGGCATGGCAAGTAGAAATCTGTACTACTGGACCAACAGAAACCTTTCAGTATGAACTCAAAATAGCTGTTTCTACCTCCTTCCTCCTCCTCGTGCCAGAACTGAGCGTCTGTGTAGAAGACGAGGCCCGATCCGCCCTTCTCCCACTTGAGCTCGATCTCCTCCTCAAACAGCCTCTCTTTAGTGCGCTCCTGACTGGTGACGTCCTCGTGGAGGGCCTCGTGACGCTCCCACTCCTCACAGCGGTCATCGTCCTGCAGAAAACACAGAAATCATACACAAGTTCATCCAGACGCAAAAACATTCGAAAGCCCCTTTACGACACTCACATGCACGACACTGGGAGAAAACTGACTGAAAAGTCTTCAGAGTACAAGGCCATTACATCAGGGTTTTTATGATTTTATATATATATAAAAATATATAATTAATTAAATTTTTCATGTTTTAAATTATTTACAATTTGGAAAAAGATGACTTAAATAGCTCAATTTGGAAATAATGAATCATTCTAGAATGAGCGAGGTGATTTTGTTGGGAAGTGTATCTGCATAGAAAATAATTTAATAAATTAATAATTTTAATGTAATATTTATCCTTTAAAACATGAAAAAAAATCAAAAATAACCAAATAAATAAACAGGGAAAGTGCTAAAATAAAAAAAATAAAAATGGCAATGCATTATTTTAGGGCTGAACAATAAAAAAAACACGAAAAACTGTAATGTTTACACTTTGGTTTATTCTTTACAAAAACTCTCTTTCAGATTCTTTTCAAAGGCTACATTCCCACCGTTTCTGACCCATTCAATATGACTATAAACCATAATAATGGATTAACAGATTAGGCTTTAGATTTTAGAATTAATTTGATAAATTATATAAATTCCATGAATTAAAAAAAAAAACATTAATAATTAATTAAATAAATAAAATTTATATTAAAATATAAAATGATAAATCTTGATTTATAAAAAATAAATTATTTGATTTATTTTATTTTAATTTAAATCGCAGCCTGTGCAATATGACAACCGCACTAAGCATATCGCAGCATAAACTTGATTATTTTATCATGCAGCCCTAACTCACATCATCAGGGTCGGACAGCTCCTCTTCACTTCCTGACTCTTGATTGACAAGTGGAGAACTGGGCGTGTCCTCTTCATCTGTCTGTGAGTTTGTGGGCGGGTCCTCTTCATCTGTCTGTGAGTTTGTGGGCGGGTCCTTATCTACTGTCTGTGAGTTTGTGGGCGTGTCCTTATATACTGTCTGGGAGTTTGTGGGCGTGTCCTTATATACTGTCTGGGAGTTTGTGGGCGTGTCCTTATCTACTTTCTGTGAGTTTGTGGGCGTGTCCTTATCTACTTTCTGTGAGTTTGTGGGCGTGCCTTTATCGATTGTCTGTGAGTTTGTGGGCGTGTCCTTATCTACTGTCTGTGAGTTTGTGGGCGTGTCCAGGTGGCCAGGCGCCGAGATCTCGATTCCTCCGGCGGTGAAGACGCTCTCCTCCGCGCGGCTCACGAGGGCCGTGTTGTGATACAGGTAGGGCACGTTCCCGTAGCGGCGACTCGAGCCCGTCTTGGGAAACGTGAGCCCCAGTTTGCGGATGAGCCGCGGCGGCAGACGGCAGGACTGGATGAGCTCCAGGAAAACGCACACAGGCGTGCCGACGTTCCCCACCGGCATGAGCGAGGGCGGATTGAGCTCCGGCAGGCCCTTGAGGTCCGACAGCGTGAAATGCTCTGACTGGGCGACGTGCCGTCTCATCTCGGCCTTTGTCTTGTACGGGAATGAATTATGCTCTATAAACACAGATAAAATATGATGATTATGAAACAACCTGGACCTTGCTAAGACGGGCGTTAACATTGACTTTAGTTTACTTGACATCTTACTTAATCTTTCAGGGTGTTGTGTGACCAGGTGATGACCCTTGACATTTACCCATAATTCCCATTTTCCCTTTTAATAGTTCATGTACCAGATGGTTCATGTTCACCCTTCAACGCCTTCACAAAACATTTAGAAGAACCTTAAATGGCCATATAGTCTCATATATATATATATATATACTCAATGTAAAATAAACTCAATGTCTTCACTGATTTTTTTAATGTATATAATTATAATTTATGGATCATGCATAAAATTATATATTTTAATTAATATTAAAAAACATTTATTTTTTTAATTTGAATACAAAAATTGTAAATGTGTACATAAAATGATCAATCTTAATTTATAAAAAATAACATTTATAATTGTTCATTTTACTTATAAAATGATACATCTTTATTTACAAAATAGTTAATGTAAATAGAAAATAACAAAGCACAATTTAAGAAATAGTAATTTATAAAAATATTTATAATTTGTTAAATATACCATAAAACGGAAAACATATAAATGTAAACACACATAAATTTTAATTTATAAAAAATTACATTCTTTTTAATTATATAATATTCATATGTAAACCAAATGATAAAATTTATATTTTTTTTATTTGATTTAATAACAAAATACAGCAATGTAAACATTACATGATAAATCTTAACTTATGAACATTTTAATTATGAAAAATTCTAAATGTGAAAATAAATGAATCCTAATTTATGACAAAAGGTCCTTTAATTTTTAGAGTTAAATAAATATAAAGTGAAAAATGCATTTACATTCTTTAACATTTTAACAAAAAAAATGACAAATGTAACATTAAATTATAAATCTCAACATATAAAAAAGTGCATCTATTTATTTATTTGTGTTGTGTTTGGGCCAGTAAAAATATTAGCAGGGAAAACCGAAATATGAACAACAGCTATTGTTATTCTAGTGCTGTCAAACGATTAATCGCATCCAAAATAAAAGTCCAATTAGCCATTTTCTCTCCCCGGTGTCATGTGACTCATTAGTGTTACAAGGTCTCAGGTGTGAATGGGGAGCAGGTGTGTTAAATTTGGTGTTATCGCTCTCACTCTCTCATACTGGTCACTGGAAGTTCAACATGGCACCTCATGGCAAAGAACTCTCTGAGGATCTGAAAAAAAGAATTGTTGCTCTACATAAAGATGGCGTAGGCTATAAGAAGATTGCCAAGACCCTGAAACTGAGCTGCAGCACGGTGGCCAAGACCATACAGCGGTTTAACAGGACAGGTTCCACTCAGAACAGGCCTCGCCATGGTCGACCAAAGAAGCTGAGTGCATGTGCTCAGTGTCATATCCAGAGGTTGTGTTTGGGAAATAGACGTATGAGTGCTGCCAGCATTGCTGCAGAGGTTGAAGGGGTGGGGGGTCAGCCTGTCAGTGCTCAGACCATACGCCGCACACTGCATCAAATTGGTCTGCATGGCTGTCCTCCCAGAAGGAAGCCTCTTCTAAAGATAATGCACAAGAAAGCCCGCAATCAGTTTGCTGAAGACAAGCAGACTAAGGACATGGATTACTGAAACCATGTCCTGTGGTCTGATGAGACCAAGATAAACTTATTTGGTTCAGATAATGTCAAGCGTGTGTGGCGGCAACCAGGTGAGGAGTACAAAGACAAGTGTGTCTTGCCTACAGTCAAGCATGGTGGTGGGAGTGTCATGGTCTGGGGCTGCATGAGTGCTGCCGGCACTGGGGAGCTACAGTTCATTGAGGGAACCATGAATGCCAACATGTACTGTGACATACTGAAGCAGAGCATGATCCCCTCCCTTCAGAGACTGGGCCGCAGAGCAGTATTCCAACATGATAACGACCCCAAACACACCTCCAAGACAACCACTGCCTTGCTAAAGAAGCTGAGGATAAAGGTGATG
>NW_015506171.1:706705-708075 GCF_001515645.1 Sinocyclocheilus grahami
GCTCAGTGTCATATCCAGAGGTTGTGTTTGGGAAATAGACGTATGAGTGCTGCCAGCATTGCTGCAGAGGTTGAAGGGGTGGGGGGTCAGCCTGTCAGTGCTCAGACCATACGCCGCACACTGCATCAAATGGGTCTGCATGGCTGTCGTCCCAGAAGGAAGCCTCTTCTAAAGATGATGCACAAGAAAGCCCGCAAACGGTTCGCTGAAGACAAGCAGACTAAGGCGGTCCAAGATAAACTTATTTGGTTCAGATGGTGTCAAGCATGTGTGGTGGCAACCAGGTGAGGAGTACAAAGACAAGTGTGTCTTGCCTACAGTCAAGCATGGTGGTGGGAGTGTCATGGTCTGGGGCTGCACGAGTGCTGCCGGGAGCTACAGTTCATCGAGGGAACCATGAAGGCCAACATGTACTGTGACATACTGAAGCACAGCATGATCCCCTCCCTTCGGGCAGTTTTCCCACATGATGACGACCACTGCCTTGCTAAAGAAGCTGAGGGTAAAGGTGATGGATTGGTCAAGACTGAAACCCTATTGAGCATCTCAAGGTCTCTAACATCCAGCAGCTCCGTGATGTCGTCATGGAGGAGTGGAAGAGGACTCCAGTGGCAACCTGTGAAGCTCTGGTGAGCTCCATGCCCAAGAGGGTTAAGGCAGTGCTGGAAAATAATGGTGGCCGCACAAAATATTGACACTTTGGGACCAATTTGGACATTTTCACTTAGGGGTGTACTCACTTTTGTGGCCAGCGGTTTAGACATTGACTGTGTGTGGAGTTATTTTGAGGTGTGACGGTTCCAGTAAGTAACCGGTTATGTCTGAGCTACAGGTGATTTGGCTGAGGGGAGTGGTTGCACACCTGAAGGTAATGATGGCGCTCTACAGAAGACTGGGACAGAGATGGCAGGTGAAAGTGTGGGCTGGGCTTGTGCGGAGCTTGAGCTGTCTTTGTTTGCGCCATACCTTGGGTTATACGCGAGGCTACCGGAGGACTGATGAGATGTGAGAGATACGGGAGATCGCCACCGCCATTGATCCATCTCCTTCGGGGATGGTTGTTGCTCTTGGAGGATCCATGGACTGTGTTTGGTTGGACTACGGTCTTTCATACTTGTTACACACTTTCATGTGCTGACACACTGACTACCATTTATATTGACATTCTACATGGCTCTGTTTTATATGGACAAATAAATAAATTAACTTAATAATTAGCTGTGGTGTGTGGTGACTCCCTTATTTTGTTGCGATCCAGAAAGAGATCGTAACAGAGGGGACAGCAAATATACACTGTTATACAAGCTGTACACTCACTACTTTACATTGTAGCAAAGTGTCATTTCTTCAGTGTTGTCACATGAAAAGAT
>NW_015506171.1:709994-753277 GCF_001515645.1 Sinocyclocheilus grahami
GGCTACCGGAGGACTGATGAGATGTGAGAGATACGGGAGATCGCCACCGCCATTGATCCATCTCCTTCGGGGATGGTTGTTGCTCTTGGAGGATCCATGGACTGTGTTTGGTTGGACTACGGTCTTTCATACTTGTTACACACTTTCATGTGCTGACACACTGACTACCATTTATATTGACATTCTACATGGCTCTGTTTTATATGGACAAATAAATAAATTAACTTAATAATTAGCTGTGGTGTGTGGTGACTCCCTTATTTTGTTGCGATCCAGAAAGAGATCGTAACAGAGGGGACAGCAAATTTACACTGTTATACAAGCTGTACACTCACTACTTCACATTGTAGCAAAGTGTCATTTCTTCAGTGTTGTCACATGAAAAGATATAATAAAATATTTACAAAAATGTGAGGGGTGTACTCACTTCTGTGAGATACTGTATATATACATAATAAATATATACAGTATACACAGATATTATTATGTAAATAAAAACGTATTTTGGATGCGATTAATCGTTTGACAGCACTAGTATTGTCCTAAACTTTGGGACTTTTATTTTGGCAGCGCACTCACCGGCCTGCTCCGATACTCTGACCCTCCGGATCAAACACTTTCTTCTCAGCCAGTTTCCTTTAGAGTCGATCCAGTGGTTCCCCGAGTACATCTTCACGAATCTGTCTGATTCCCGAGAGCGAACCGATACCACACAACAGCACGAGCCCGCGGCTTTCCCCTCCGCGCTCCGCCCGCTGCTTGCGCTACTTACCGCGGTATACCCCGCGCCCTGCACGCGAAGCTCCGGCCGATGGCGGTAATGGAAGCACGCGAACCCTTTACTCTCGATAAACTGACTGAAATAGTTCCTCAGCTCTGCGGATCGGAACAGAGCGGGAATGTTGTTTACAACGAAAAACGTCTCGTCTTCCGACGCCGCCATACTTCAGACTGCGAACCCCGGAATCCACATCCGGCTCTGACACACACAACACGGAAGTTATTTCAAAATAAAAGCATGAAACAGCGTACAGTATACTAATTGGTGTCGAAACAATTTTGACTCAGAAACTGCTAGTAAATTTCACAAATGTGACCCTGGAGCACAAAACCAGTCATAAGCGTCAATTTTTTAAAATTGAGATTTATGCATCATCTGGAAGAGCCCGCTGCTTGCGCTACTTACCGCGGTATACCCCGCGCCCTGCACGCGAAGCTCCGGCCGATGGCGGTAATGGAAGCACGCGAACCCTTTACTCTCGATAAACTGACTGAAATAGTTCCTCAGCTCTGCGGATCGGAACAGAGCGGGAATGTTGTTTACAACGAAAAACGTCTCGTCTTCCGACGCCGCCATACTTCAGACTGCGAACCCGGAATCCACATCCGGCTCTGACACACACAACACGGAAGTTATTTCAAAATAAAAGCATGAAACAGCGTACAGTATACTAATGGGTGTAGAAACAATTTTGACTCAGAAACTGCTAGTAAATTTCACAAATGTGACCCTGGAGCACAAAACCAGTCATAAGCGTCAATTTTTTAAAATTGAGATTTATGCATCATCTGGAAGTAATCTTAATGTCAATCTACAACACAAGAGATGAGTATTATTCCTGCAGAACAGCTTGAGATGATTCATGGTTTGGGTTTTAAAAAAAACCCAGAATAACATGAAATCTATCTATCTGTCTTTGTGACCCTGGAGCACAAAACCAGTCATAAGCGTCAATTTTTTTAAATTGAGATTTATGCATCATCTGGAAGATGAATAAATAAGCTTTCCATTGATGTATGGTTTGTTAGGATCGGACAATATTTGAAAATCTGGAATCTGAGCGTGCAAAAAAAATCTAAATATTGAGAAAATCATCTTTAAAGTTGTCCAAATGAAAGTCTTAGCTATGCATGTTACTAATCAAAAATTAAGTTTTGATATATTTACGGTAGAAGATTTACTAAATATCTTCATGGAACTTGATGTTTACTTAATATCCTAATGATTTTTGGCATTAAAGAGAAATGTATAATTGTGATCCATACAATGTATTGTTGGCTATTGCTACAAATATCCCCCAGCGACTCAACACTGCTTTTGTGCTGCAGGCTCACAAATAATTACGGCACTTAATACACTGAATATAGCGTAAAATGACTGGAATTGTATTTTCTCGCAAAGCCTACTCCAATAATCGATTTTATTTCTAACCTTTATACGTTTTTTTTTTACAGTCCTTGTCGATATTTCGCACGTTGTGTTTTACTGTTCTATTAAAATATTTAACCTGAATAAGTATGGTATTTTTGTAAATGTACGTCTATGCATTTGGCAAGACACTTAACCACATTGACTTCAATTGCATTTCAATGCATACATTTGGATTAAAAATGTAAATAAAGTTAATGTACATTTATTATTTTTGACAAGAAAATAAAGCACATGATGTGAATAGCTCTTTGCCAGGTATAGTGTATTGTGTTACGGTTCAAGAAAGACCAATATGCTTAATATGATCAGAAAACACAATAATAAATAATTTCACAGAGAACTGAAAAAACACATCAGAAAAAAAGTCAACACGTGCTATGAAAACAATCTACCCTTTTATTAAAATATATTTCCAAAATCATTGTCATGAAAAAAAACGTGTCATAAAAAAAACAAACAAACAGAGTTTTCCCTACGTGTTCGTAATATCTCTGCTTAGATAAACTCGGATTACTGGCGCTGTACAGAGAGGAGATGCATAGGAATGAGTGTCAGGACTATTGCTCTGATTATATAGTGATTCATAGAGTGATATTTGGTGTTTCTCCACAGCTCAAGCATTTAAAAATGATAGGCCTCTTCTTTTATTGATCCCTAAAAATGACTCATTTACTCATCCTTAAACCCATACGAGTGTGAATGAATAATAGCTATAAATGTTCATTCTTGGGTGAGCTGAGAGATAGAAAGCAGGGGTGCACATAAGTGGTACGTACGCAGGTGCGCATGCGCGGCCAAAATAAAAAATGCGCAGTGTAAATAAGTTCTGACAGCACATTTGCATACGACATGGTTGACATGCACAATTAGCATTTTAGATCGACAAACTGTACTTTATAAGATTTCTATTCAAAAGCATAAATCTAGGCAACCCGCTGCCGTTTCCAAAGCATAATGCAAAACTGTGACATTTCATTCACTGATGCGCTTCAGTCAGCGGCGCTAAACCCGGAAGCGCATATACTTACTTGCCGGCAACCCGCCAAAATAAAAGCCTGCTGATTTAAGGTTGAAATTGTAAATAAAAAAAATAAGTAGTAGTAGTAAATATTATTAGTGCTCGACCGATATTGGTCGGGTTTTGTATAATTATATATTCAATGGGTCACACTATGTGCAGTGTGAGGACCAAACCAAATCTCCAGGTTCTCTTATGAAACTTATGTGCACCCCTGGTCTAAAGCATTCCATTGCTTTCTGATGGATATATTAAAGTGTCATCAGTCTGGTGCACGAATAAGCAAACATCTTTCCGTGTTACTGTTGTGAATCCAGAGAGACGGAGAGCCTGAAGGCCAGAGGAACGTGATCCGTCAGTCCGGCCAGCTGCGTCACGTACGTGAACTCCTCCAGCTCCTGAAACACAGCAAACACTTCAGCTCCCGTTACTGCATTTAAAACACTCAAGTACTTCATCGAGGGTGCATCTTTTATGGCAAAAAAAAAAAAAATCTGCCCCAAATATATTCTAAATACATGCTAAATATATGTCGTAAACCGTGAAGCTCAATGAAATAGTTAATTTTGGTAATATTTTGAATTTGATTTGATTTTCTGATTTCATGTTCATTTGTTTTTGTCATTTTTAGTAGTTTCTGTTGTTTTTAAATGTCTATATATTTACACACATGTATATATTTCATTAACTTTATTTTCATAAGTTTTATTTGTTGTACTACATAAAATAAAAATGGAAAAATGGAAACTAGCTGAAATAAAATAAGTTCATTTTTAAAAATATTTTATTTCAGTTCATTAACATTTATTTTATTCCAAGTAACAAAAAATAAATAAATATATATATATATACACATACACACAGGTACATCTCAAAAAATTTGAATATCATGAAAAAGGTCAATATTTTTTGTCATTCATTTCAGAAAGTGAAACCCATATATTATATAGATTCATTACACAGAGTGAAATATTTCAAGCCTTTATTTCTTGAAAATTAGAATATTACATAAGATCAATAAAAAAAAAGGATATTTTAAAAAGAAATGTCAGGTTTCTGGAAAGTATGTTCATTTGTACATGTATATATATATACACATATACACACACACACACACACACACACACGTGTTTTAACAACAAGTTAAGCAAACTTAAAAAGCTCCTGAAGCTGGTTTCCTTAAACTTTTAAGTTTTCGCAACTTTTGATTTTTTTACAGTGTGTATATATATATATATATATATATATGTGCGTATATATATGGATAGACAGACAAACAGAGTCAGATGATAGACAGACAGACAGACAGACAGAGTCAGAGAATGGATGGATGGATAATATATTTAAACAAATATATTGTATATTCTGAAATATATTTAAAAATATATTAGATTTTTTTTTTTTGCCATTTGGGATCTTCTGTGGCAAGTGTACAACAAGTAAATATTAAAGCACAGAAAGCTTGTTATGGTGAGGAAACGCACAGTTTTGCGGTGACTGGAGACAGAGCTCTCTCGATACAGGAGGTAATCGATCCGGCGGCCCGTCCAGGGCTGATCTATATATATATATATTACCCCCCCCCCCAAGTAATAAATGGGCTTCTTTTAATGGTTTTAATTTTAGTTTCAGCTTTAGTTTACTATAACACTGTCTGCATCCAACCTAAATTGTAAAAAAAAATTAATAATATTATATATAATAATATAAATAATAATAACAACAACAACATCCTAACAGCCATATCTGACCAAAATAAATAAATAATGAAAAAAAGACACCACCATAAGTTTTTATTCAACCATGCAGCGGAAGAACAGAAACCACTCAAAAACATAGATTTTCTTTCCACAAACTGTGCATGAATGCGAATGAACAGTAATTGAGAGTGTTACCGATGACCCAGGGCTTCTCTCTCCCGGCTCCGGCTCTGCAGGGGTCGGTATAGTCCTCAAACACACTGTGGCTTTGCTCCAGCCTGTCGTCTGAAAACACACAGACACATGAACATCCTCCGTTCATGAGGCCTGTTGCTCCTCAACAACGTCTGCATAAACACTGCTCTGTAATTAAGACATGCAGTGTGTGTGTGTGTGTGTGTGTGTGTGTGTGTGTGTGTGTGTGTGTGGAGTTATTCAGAACGCACCAGGAGAGCAGTTGTCAAAGTTAAAGTCTCCACAGAGCACATCAAACATCACCATCTCATCTTCTCGTCTGGTCACTGCCTGGAACTCATTGATCCATTTGGTCAACATGTTCAGCTGCTCGAAGCGAATCGCTCCGTCCCCTGAGCAGCAAACACGTGCATGCATGCATGCATAAATAAATAAATGCAATTATATTATTTGCGCAATTGTAATTTGTACATGATTCAAACTCTAAATGGTCACAAAACAATAAAACTCAAGTATCCGAAAATCAATTCTTCTTAACCACTGAGATTCTAGAGAATTTAATTGGATTAGGTTGCATTACACATTGCATTATCCAAAAATCAATTAAGAGATGCAGTGTGTGTGTGTGTGTGTGTGTGTGTGTGTGTGTGTGTGTGTGTGTGGAGTTATTCAGAACGCACCAGGAGAGCAGTTGTCAAAGTTAAAGTCTCCACAGAGCACATCAAACATCACCATCTCATCTTCTCGTCTGGTCACTGCCTGGAACTCATTGATCCATTTGGTCAACATGTTCAGCTGCTCGAAGCGAATCGCTCCGTCCCCTGAGCAGCAAACACGTGCATGCATGCATGCATAAATAAATAAATGCAATTATATTATTTGCGCAATTGTAATTTGTACATGATTCAAACTCTAAATGGTCACAAAACAATAAAACTCAAGTATCCGAAAATCAATTCTTCTTAACCACTGAGATTCTAGAGAATTTAATTGGATTAGGTTGCATTACACATTGCATTATCCAAAAATCAATATTCTGTTATTACTTATTCATCCTCATGTTGTTCCAAACCTGTATTTGAGATCTGAGATCTTTGCCACAAGTTATTTTATTTTATTTAACGCTATCATATGACTTCAGAAGAGTCGTCATATAAAGTACAAGTCATATGGATTATTGTTGTGATGCTGTTATGGCACTTTAATGGCGTTTTGTCCTTTTTGTTTTTAGACAGTCACTATGAGCTGTTGTTGCATGACAGGTTTGTGAGCTGATGATAAACTAATTATGAATTAAATAAACCCTAAAAAAAGATTTTAAATAATTTAAAAACAGAATTTTTTTTTTTAAATATGTAATATGTAAAAATTGCATATTTAATTTGTTTACCTGTATGCATGACATCAGAGAACCTCAAACATGAAAATTAGAAATGAGTTTTTCCCATCTAATATTTATATTTTAATTGTTTCGGCTTTATTTCAATTAACAGAACGTTCTAAAAGTTTTAGTTCATAATAATAACCCTGTACGGGATAAATAACAGGTTTAGAATGACATGAAGGTGAATCAACAAACAGAATTTTAACTCTCCAGATAAACTATTTCTGTAAATGCATCACAACACTTGCCTTCGGGAGCGTGCAGGTGAGTGCAGTTAATATACCCGACCATTTTCTTTTCACCTTTTTGTAACCCAATTTCCACCTTGTGAGAAAATTAAATTTTTACTTTGTTAGCTTCCGAACCTTTATATAAAACGTTCTAGATCAAAAGCGACAGGGGGTAGTTCATCCAAAAATGAAAAATCTGTCATCATTTACTCACCCTCAAGTTGTTTCAAACCTGTTTGAGTTTCTTTCTTCTGCTTAAAGGGTTAGTTCACCCAAAAATGAAAATTAGGCTGTGTTTTACTCACCCCCGAGGCATCCTAGGTGTATATGACTTTCTTCTTTCAGACGAATCCAGTCGGAGTTATATTAAAAATTGTCTTTGAGCTTTCAAGCTGTTTAATGGCACTCAGCGGGTGTTGCATGCTTCAGTCCAAAAGACGTGAAAAAAAAACCGCCCATCCATAAAAAAAAAAAAGTGTCTCACACGGCTCCGGGGGGTGAACAAAGGCCTCCTGTAGCGAATCGATGCGTTTTTGTAAGAAAAATATCCATATTCAAAACATAATAATCACTTTAATGTAGCTTGCGCCAGCAGTTGTACACAGAAGCAGCTCCGGGAGCATGACGTATGAGATCAGCGCTGCGCATGCGCCGGGGAGTCTTGTGAAAACCAACGTTTGTTAACAGGAGCAAAGGAAGCAAAGTTTCCTTACTTTAGCAAAGAAAAACCAGTCTCCTCTTGGCTTATATCGAAATCCTCTGACATTCTTCTTTACAAATCCTCATTTTGTACATCTAATTAGTGACTGTTGTTTTGTTTCCGCATTCGTCACTTCTGAGCAGCGCATGCGTAAAGTCGAACTCATACGTCATTCCCCCGGAACTGCTTTGTTTACAACAGTGAGCTCAAGCTAGATTCAAGTGATTATTACGTTTTGAATATGGATATTTTTCTTACAAAAACGCATCGATTCGCTACAGAAGGCCTTTGTTCACCCCCCGGAGCCGTGCAAGACACTTTTTTTTATTTTTATGGAAGGGCGCTTTTTATTTCACGTCTTTTGGACTGATGCATGCAACACCCGCTGAGTGGCATTAAACAGCTTGAAAGATCAAAGACCATTTTTAATATACCTCCGACTGGATTCGTCTGAAAGAAGAAAGTCATATACACCTAGGATGCCTCGGGGGTGAGTAAAACGCAGCCTAATTTTCATTTTTGGGTGAACTAACCCTTTAACACAAAAGAAGATATTTTAAAGAACGCTGATATTAAAACAATTTGATGGTGAACAATTCGATTTTTTTGACGTCAACTCGTACTTCAGCTTCTCATCAAATCTTCTGACCAATCAAATGCTCTCTAGAATCCGAAGCGCCCGCCCCCTACACTATAAATAGACGCTGAAGCTGCGGCTGAGATTGGTCACTTGTTCACAGTGTAGTATTTCTTGTACAGTGAATGGCATTTAGTGCACAATGTAGGCAATAGGGAACGATTCAGACAGTGTAAATATGCTTTTGATTGGTGCAAATGAGGTCTGGTTTCGTGTTGTGTCACGCGAACCGTGGCAGCGCGAACTTTGGCTCCGGTCCGCGATCGCACGGAGCGGATCATATGCACGAGTTGGCATATATTAAACACTTTTAAAATTACACAGCCTCAGCATGATTATGATCACTATTTTGTTTTACTAAGAGTTTCATGTTGAATCTAGGGGCTAATCTATTAGACTGTGGCTGTCAAATGCGGTTTTACCAAGCTTAACGGCTCTGACTTGTGCAGATATAAACAAAACGCTATTGGCTCATTTAAAAGGGGGGCAGGGCTGCTCGATATGTCCCGCCCTCTCTTCCTGTTTCAGTTGAAATTACGTCACCACATAGAATAACGCTGCGTGTTTCAAGGCACTTCAGGGGACCTTTAAAATGTGGCAGCCATGTGTGAGACGCCACAAAAGATGGGAGACATGAGCGCAACGGTCATACACATCCATCTAGCGGGTTTACGTAGAAAAACAATAGAAAAGTAGTGCATTTGAATGGAAAAACGCGTCTTAAAAAACGTGGCAGTCATGTGCGGGACACAGCAAAATGGTCATACGCATCTGTCTAGCATGTTTACTCAGAAAAGCAATGAAAAAATAAAGCGATTTTTTTGTGAACAGCCCCTTAATGATGACAATTTTCGTTTTTGATGAACTATCCCTTTAAATCGGATGTCGTACCTTTACAGTGAGCAGTCCTTTGGCAGCCAGAGCATCTTCTCCTCGTCCGTTGGGAAAGCAGCGATACTCAGCCTCCATCACGGGATAGCGACTAGCCAGGAATAAACCGCTGTTAAAAAACTTAAAAGACGAGCACGTTCCAGCAGGCTGGCAGGCGTAGACGCCGACGTCGTAGAGCACGTGTCCATAGAGCGTACCGAGAGCTTGCGTGAGCTTCATAGCAGCTCTCTTATCGAAAACCTCCTGGAGACACACGACGTCCACGGAGGACGGGAACAGCGAGGACACTTCCATCGGTACATCAGCATCTTGTAAGAGCGTCCGAGGTGGATGCTTGTGCTGGTTGGAGTTCTGATTGCAGTTGGGTTTGGGAAGGCCGTCTGTTTCGTGAACATCTTCCATCTGATTGGTCGCGGAAACGTCTATGGATCCGTACGAAGATGGCGGTGGTTGAGGAATCAAACTGCTGGATGGAGTAACAGTGCCACAGCTGCTGGGAGAATCGACGAAAATACGGATGTGAGGGCGGGTGACGCCTTGGACGATGCTTTTACCGATGTATGCCGCACGTTTTTGCGTGTGCCCGAGGTTGTTAAAGCGCGCAACGCCGTCGGGAAGCAGGCACAGGTTTCCCGTCAAAAACCCAAAACTGACTTTCCCCGTTTCTTCCCATCTAGCATTGCGATCCTCCATGGGAATGATCTGCTCCTGATGGTAATACGCGAACGGCCGGCGTACAGCCTGCAGCGGCACCCATAGCATGAACCCCAGCAGCGCAAACGGCATGGAGATTACGAACAGGATGAAGAAGAGGACGGAGCTGAAGACGACCTGAAGCGGGTGCAGGTAGCACTCCATCTCGCGCCGCCACATGCGCTCCAGACTGGTGGAGATGCAGACGGCGAGGAGACGGTCCAGGAACCAGAAACAAGGGAAGATCAGACCCCATCCTACGGCATGGAGGCCTTCCAGGAAGAAATTGGGGAAAGGAGACGCTCTTAAAGACATGCCTCAGCGCCGCACGCCAGCGAAAGACGCCTTCGCATCTCAGATCCTCCACACAAGCGTTGGAACTCTGAAAATGACAAACACGGGGAAAAAACTTGTTAGTAAAGCTGCAAGGTAGGGCTGCTCGATTAATCCGAATTAAATCGTAATCACGATTAGGCAAAAGCTGCGATTGTCATGCGTATCTCGTCAGTGAAGCACGGTTCTGTGATCAGTAGTAAATCTCCATCCGAAGGCCAGAGGGCGCTCTCACGCAACTCTAAATACTCCCCGCAGAAGAAAGGTAATGCACGTCGTTCCAGGAAATGGAAGATTGAACTGCTTTCATTGGGCGAATTCCAAACGGAAGTAAGCATCCCTATGCCCTATTCCGTTCGAAGGGCAGAGCCCTTGAAGTGTGTTCTTTGAAGGGTGCAGGGCATTACTGTCTCGTATAAGCGTTTGGAACTCTCTTGGCGAAGGGAATGACGGACCAGATGTTACCTTGACAACGCTGCGCATGCGTGTTCTTAATATTATTTTATTTAAATACTGTCTAATTTTGTCTTATTTGCTATTAAACTATTTCAAACTAAACTTGCTTATGTCTTAAATCATATGTGACCCTGGACCACAAAACCAGTCATAAGGGTCCATTTTTCGAAATTGAGATTTATATTTCACCTGAAAGCTGAAGAAATAAACGTTATATTGATGTATGGTTTGTTATGACAGGACAATATTTGGCCGAGATACAACTATTTGAAAATCTGGAATCTGAGGGTGCAAAAAAATCTAAATATTGAGAAAATCATCTTTAAAGTTGTCCAAATGAAGTTCTTAGCAATGCATATTACTAATCAAACATTAAGTTTTGATATATTTACGGTAGGAAATTTATGTTCGGTAGGAACATGATCTTTACTTAATATCCTAATGATTTTTGGCATAAAAGAGAAATGTATAATTGTGACCCATACAGTGTATTGTTGGCTATTGCTACAAATATCCCCCAGCGACTCAACACTGCTTTTGTGCTCCAGGGTCACATGTATGGTTTATCCAAGTTCTTATTATTATAATTTTCATTATAATAAAGTATATTTATAATGCAATGCGAAATGAGTTTGGAATAAAAACATGTTATTAAATGTGGTATTTTGTGGGACAAGAGGTTCATAAATGCTTCTCATGTTCGGAAAGATGTTTAACGCATGTTGCTTTTTCAAATGCACGTTATAAACGACTCAAACTCGCCGGGTAAAAGCGTGATGGTTTCAGATGGAGCAGCATTTACTACACAGAGCCGTAGTTCATTGACAAGCTACACAAACTGCTTTCATAATCGCAGGACAATTTCATCGATTTCATAATCGCGCGATTAATTATGAACGCGGTTTTGCGTAGCTTGTCAGTGAACTTCATTGTTAGTTCATTGTTAATCAACTACTCTGTGGGTCATCTGAACCAGGGTTATTATCGTTAACTAACACTAAAACCATTCAAATGAGAACATTGTTACTTAAAATTTGTTAAATGTTTAAGTGAAATAAAATACTTAAATTCAGCTAGTTGCCAAGTAAACATTTCACAATTTAGTTTAGTTACTAAAATGAGAAGAAGAAAAATCGGAACTAGAATTTTACTAAAATTTTACTAAAACGAAATATAAAATAAAAATGAGCAAAAAAAGTATATAGACATTTTTTAAATAATAATAAACAATTTCTGAGTTTGCAGCGTTAGATTTAATTTACCTAAAAATAAATACATAAACAAATACGGTTCATTACTTAAAACAAAATATTTAAAAATGTCAACTGGTTGCAGAGTAAACATTTCTCATTTTCTTTTAGTTTACCTTGAATTACTCAAATTAAAAACTAAATAGACATTTTTTAAATGAATACATTAATAAAAAAAAAAACTATTCGTGTTAGTAAAGTGAAAGACTATATATTTACTACATATATCAACTAGTCAGTGAGTTGTATGAAAGGGGGTTATTATCGTTAACTAAACTTAAAACCGTAAAAACATTTTTGTTACTTGAAATAAAATAAACGTTAACTAAAACATAAAATAAGATATAAAAACTTGTTTTATGTCAGCTAGTTGTCAAGGAGATTTCCCATTTTTCTTTAGTTCAACTTGATGTGTTGAAATAACTAAAACTGAAATAAAAATAATAATGTACAGACAAATAAAAGTGCAAAAACATAAAAGGGTCAAAGACGTTAAGATGTCCGCATCAAAAGAAATGTACAAAAGTGATTTTATGTCCATAGAAAGCACTTTAAATGTAAGTAAAGTGTCTACTTTTAAGGTTTCAAATACGTTTTTGGAGAATAAAATGTCCAAATTTGGTTTAAATAATGTTACATTGTCATTCCGTGTAACACAATATTTATGTAAAAAATTCAAACAACATGCTTATTCTGACGTGTACATATTAAAATATATAAAAGAATAAGAAAGCATATTAAATTTTATTGTGTTATGAGTAAAAAACAATTTACTGACAAATGGGCAAAACCTAGGATAGAGGCACATTAAAAAAAAAATTAAAGTATTTGTATTTAGTAGTATTTGGGGTGAAAATAATTAGTCTGTTAATATGTCATAAATTGATTTTTGTTGTAAACATGCCTGACAAGATTGTTACACTGAATGACATTTTAGTGCGTCTCTTCTGTAAATCAGGGGAAAATGTATGATATTTATTTTTTGCTCGGAAAAACAAAATTGCAATTAAATTAAACAATTTTATTTTATTTTGGATGGGGGGGGGGACAACAACAATTTAAAGCAGTATTACACTTATTGTTTTTATGCTTAACCCCTTTTTCGTCTTTGACCCAAAAATAAAATTCAAATAAAAAAAAATACAAACTGATTTATATTATTTATATAATCTATAATAGTAATTGAAACTTAAACAACACTAGTCTGAACAGCTGAATGACTAGTCTGTCTTAACGAAAGCTGTGAAAAAAAGCTGATGAAAGCTTAATTCATCCCCTTTAAAACACTAAAGTGACAATAAAAATGTGAAAAACAATCTATATCTACCTCTACATGCAGCTAGTCAGCTGGTGATAGTGAGCTGTTGACTATCCCTGCTCCTTTCATTTCATTTCAATGCTCTTGTTCAGCGAATGGCTTTGACAAACACAGTGACGTCGCAGCCTGCTGAACACGAGAAACCTGTTTTCTTAACCTTTGTTTAGAAATTATTTCCATACATCCACTGATGTGCATTAAAGCCCGTTTCACTTCTCACCTGGTGGTTTTCATGTTCACATTCAACAAAACTCACCACAGAGACACTAAATACAGACCCTGACAGCTACTGCGGTCACGTTTATTGCACTACATATTCTTGGCATGAAATAACATTTCTACCTGTTTTCTAAACGCATATTATTTATCTTATTGTAAAGGATTCATCCATGCAGAGGTTTTTTTTTTTTAATGTTTTGGCCTTCTAATCTTTAATCAATACGTCTGAAATGAAGAATTACAAAGTGTTGGTCATAAATTTTACATTTAAATTTATGCATTTAGCAGATGCTTTTATGTAAACGACTAGCATTGCATTAAAGGAATACATTTTCTCAATACATATACATTCCATAGGAATCAAATCCATGATCCTTATGGCAATCTATATACTATATATATATATATATATATATATATGTTTATTAGTTTTTTTCTGGCCAAAATATAGACATTTTATATGTGTTGTATGCAATTACTGAAACTGTATTTATTTTAAACCTTCACATACAAAATATTCCATTCCATGCATTTCCAATCTCAATAGAGCAAATGTAGGTGGAAAAGCCTACTATCAATACTAGATTTATAACGGTTAATTTTTTTTTTAAATACATTTTTTCAAATGTGTTATGATAAATAAAGGTTTCTTCAAATGTTACTTTTCCGCTGTTTTCCAAAATATGCAACAAATTTTTTTTAATATATATATATATAAATAAACACACACATAAACACACACACACACACAAATAAACACACACACATACATATAAACACACACACACATACATATAAACACACATAAACACACACACACACACACACGCACACACACATAAACAGACACACATAAAAAAACACACAGACACGATCAGTCGCCAAGCCTTCACTAGGCCACAGCCTTGGAACGTCATCAAACCCAGGAAAGCCTAATTAAGACTGTCGTGTCTCTCTGTCGCCTTCTCACTCCTTCTCTGTCACCTTCGGATTTCACACTTGCAGACCACAGTCCTAATCATATTAAAACAGGGAATGAAAGATGGAGGGTTTCAGCGCTGTGAACCGCAGCCAACCAGAACCACTCCATTTTTAAGACAATTTAAGCCTTCACAAAGACACATACACCTACAGGTGCCATATTTCACCAGCGAGACAATCAACTACGAACATATAGTCACGAGTGTAGACAGAAAAAGACTTGCAACTGAATTCCTGTTTAACACACACACACACACACAAACACAAACACACAAACACAAACACACACACACACACAAACACAAACACAAACACACACACATAAACACACACACACACACACAAACACACACATAAACACAAACACACACACACACACACACACACACAAACACACATATATATATATACACATATACACACACACACACAAATATATATATACTGTAAAAACAAGAACATCAAGCCTCCTCTTTTGCTCCAAAAACTGTGTGTAGACTTTTCACTAATATCACCCAACTCCCACGGGTTCCTGAACTCACACACAGCAGCCCTGCCCAGAACTACAGGATACTAGGAGATGTTATCTAACAGATAGCCTTCAGAGGATCCTGGTGCATTTCCTCAGCAGCCCCGCTTCATCCCTGATCCTGATGCCCAGTGTGCACTGCAGACTCTAGTATGCAGTATGCAGTATGCTGCTCAGAGAGATTAGAGGCTTACAGCTGCGCCTCCTCCGCTGTACTTAAACCGCATACTGGATTAATACGGAATTGATTCATCGATGGAGAGCATTGGCGACACTTCTGCGACCTAATCGATACACTGATGCGTTCTAGCGCGCGCGGGTCGACTCCACACGTGTGCTGGCGACGTCTTCGGCCATCTGCGCCAAATGATCAGATTAGAATTATTCTTCGCTCGCTGTAGAAGCCTGTGATCACGTGCCAGCGGTCAGCGTTCACCTGTCTGCGTGTCTGTCACTCACCTGAGCGGGGCTCGTGGTGGACGCGTGCTGATGTTGCGGCTCATCACGGGCCGTCCGTTCACCGGACGCTGTTTACGTGGCGTTGCGTTCTGCTGCTCGCGTGCCTCCAGCGGTGCACACGCGGTATAATGGGTCATGCGCGCGCCCGAGCACATCCCCGCGCGTGCACGTGCGCGCCCCCGCAGAAACTGGCTTCACTTCCTGGAGGTTTGGGGCCCCAGAGGCCCCTGTGCTGTGAAGCCGGATAAGACGAGCTACTCTTTGGCTAATACACGTAGAGCAGCATTACAAGTTCTCTTCATATTTTGTCTAGCATTTGAAGAAAAAAAGGATTGATTATATTTTCTATTATATATTGTATAAATATCCATAAACAATATATAAATGTGCATTGCATCTTAGCAATATATCTACAAAAATGCAATTCATATTTAAACACTTTATTGTTATTTATTTATTAATCATAAATGTATTACAGTGTTGTTTATGCACAAGTTGTTGGTATTGCTGAATCCATAAATATATGTTGGCATGTCCAAGCACGGCTTTACAGTATTATTTTTACAGTTGTAATGAAAGGAGTCAACAAATAACAAATATCTGTTAGTCTATAAAGTTTATACAATTTAAAGTTTATAATGTTTATAAAGTTTTAGCTTTAAAAACAAAGGCTTATTTTAGCTGAAAGACCAGCAACTAAACTTAGAACCTAAAAAGCTTGAATATATATCATATAAGTATTATTATTATTATTATTAGCAATTATAATAGTTCTTATTATATTTTGCTATTAATTATGTTGATAATATAATGATTATTACTTTTTTATTTATTTATTTAGGACTCACAACTAAACAAAAATACTGAAAATCTTAAAGATATAATTCATTATTATTTTTTAATATATATATTTGTGTGTGTGTGTGTGTGTGTACAGTATATATATATATATAGTTCTCATTCATTTTTATTTCAGCTTTAGTTTTTTTAGTACAATTTACATTTAGTACATTTAATTTAAAAATTAAAAATTAAAATTTTTTAATATTTATAATATTTATATGATATTTCAAACATTTTCTTAAATAATAAAATATATAAAATATTTAATATTTTATTTCAAAGTAATGAAACGGTTTCTTATGCGTTTAGTTTTAGTGTTCTGTAATAAGCTGGTGTGACTGAAGGATGCAGACTCATTCTCTGCTGTCTGAAGGAGCAGCTCATTGTTATTAAATGATAAAGTGTCTGTGTGCAGCAGGTCGAGGCGTGAAGACGTCTTAGAAGGGCTCTTCAACAGATCATCTCTGAATCTGCTCTCATTCACTGTCCTTCCACTCGATATCTGATCTCCTGCCTGAAGTACAGTCAAAGCATTAACAACAAAACAGTATCCAGTTAATGAACTCAAAGTCTAACATATAAAAATATGTGCATTTACAAAATATGCCATGCATTTAATATTATGCACTATATTTACAGCATCTGGACTATTTCTGCTCTCGCCTCACAACCTTTATATTTACTGTACATATAAACAAAGTTACCATTTTGTCACATAAATGAAATGAAAATAATTTTATGTATTATTTAAATGTAATTTCAAAAATTAAAAAATGTATATGTATAAGAAATGTCTTATTTAAATTTATTCTATAAAAATTCCACATCAAATAAAAAAAATTATATATTTTTTTATTATTTAAATTTATAAAAAAAAAACGTAAAGATGAAATAATAAATTGAAAAAAATTAAACATTATTTAAAAATAATAAAATAAAACATTCCACATAATATCAAATATATTTTTCGCATTTAAATTTCTAAAAAAAAACAAACAAAAAAAAAGATTACAATTGATTACATTTTAAAACTAAAAAAATAAATCCACATAATATTAAATATAGAATTATACACAAAATATTAAATTTGTATTTAATAAACATTTTTCTGTGGTCATACACTTTCAGAAAAAATCTCTTACCCGAACGACTGACCAGACCGTCGACTGATGTAAAGCTGTTCGCTTTGTACATTTTCAGCTCGTTCATTTCATGCCACAGTTTACGCTTATTTTCCTCATCCACTTCACTCTGATTCACTGATCAATCGCAATTTATTTGACTTCTGTCTTCAATAAAAGCACAAGAATCAGAAGCGACTTTGATGTCATCAACGGAACGTTTGCGCATGAACGCGAGAAAAATCCACATAATATTAAATATAGAATTATACACAAAATATTAAATTTGTATTTAATAAACATTTTTCTGTGGTCATACACTTTCAGAAAAAATCTCTTACCCGAACGACTGACCAGACCGTCGACTGATGTAAAGCTGTTCGCTTTGTACATTTTCAGCTCGTTCATTTCATGCCACAGTTTACGCTTATTTTCCTCATCCACTTCACTCTGATCAATCGCAATTTATTTGACTTCTGTCTTCAATAAAAGCACAAGAATCAGAAGCGACTTTGATGTAATCAACGGAACGTTTGCGCATGAACGTGAGAAAAAAAATGTCCAAAACAATGAATTTGTTGATAAAATGTCTTTATTCCCTTCTTAAAAGAAAAACAGAATGCATAAAAAAAATCAAGAACAGATAACACAGAGTGGATGAAGAATCAGTGCATTTGCTATTGATTATATTAATAGCATTGATGAACAGCTGATGAAAATGAACAGAAAAGCAGAGACTAGAGCTTCGCAACATCGCTTAGGTGTGAAGATGAAACAAGAAAGCATCGTGACACAGAAGTAAATGAGACGCTTCATCTGTAACCGGTCGCATGCGTTTCTTCCTCCAGCGGTGCACTTTTAACCACGGCTTCTTCCGAAGATCCGCAGAATGTATAAGAAGATATGAATGATGTCCAGATACAGGTTGAGCGCGGCGAAGACATATTCCTCGGGACTCAGGGACAGATTCTTGTTCCCGAGAAGCAGCTGCGTGTCCACGGCCAAGAACTGCAACACAAACATGACATTATTTCCTTTATTCTGTTGTATATGAGTGGAAATGAAGCGTTTATTTACAGGATGGATTCCCAGAGTTTTTTGGCTTGAAGTACCCCTAAGATTTTAAAGGGGTCATATGATGCTTTTTTTAAAGATCATTATTTTGTGTATTTGGTGTAACAGAATATGTTGACATGCTTTAATGTTCAAAAAACACTATTTTTCAAGTACTGTACATTATTGTAGGTCCTCTATGCATTGCTGTTCTGTTGTAAGTGATCTTAAAGACCAAATAAAGTGCTTTTGCTTTCGTCTAGAAACACACAGCGTCTCCCTGACATGCTGCTTCAACACTAACTGCGGTTACTGAAACCACGCCTTCTTTCTTTGCGTGCACATTTGAGCGCATTATGCAAATATTTCCACATAGTGAGGTAGATATGTGGGGGCGTGTTAGAACGAGCCGTTTTAGGGGGGCGTGGCAGAGTCTTAACTTTGATAAAGAATATCTCTTTGGGTTTGAGACTTTAGTCTTTGCAACTTCAGGGATCTTATCTATGCACACTCCGCTTGTAACACTCCAAAGAGAAAGGAGCACTTGAAATCGCCTCATATGACCCCTTTAAGTCATCGTTTCAATCATTTAACACCACGATATTTGAACATATTTAGTAAGTGTTTTTTTTTAATGATTTAGTTTAATAATAAATTGATTATTTGTTTTACACTATAACTGAGTTTATTATATTTTTAGTAAGTGTTTTTATTTTGACTGTTTATTTAATTTTTTTTAACATTCTTTTTATTGCCTTTTTTTAAAGCAAGAGCACAAAACAAAAACGTAAAATCCAAATTACATGTAAACAACGTTACAAGAACATCACACCTTGCATAACAAAATGAAATTTGAATACCCATCCCCATTTCTTTTCCACAAAAAAAAAAAAGGACGTTCACAAGTGTTTCAAAGTACCTTTGTTTTTGACTACATCTTAGATGGAAACAATACCTTGTCACTTTCAAAATAGTCTATATTTAATTTATTTTAATAATAAATAATTTTCTTTATTTTATAATTTAATACATTGTTAGTAATGTTTTATTTTAATTGTTTTTAAATCATTTATTTGAATAATTATTTAAGTATTTATTTTACATTATAATTTAATAATTTTTAGTATTTGAGACTTTAGTCTTTGCAACTTCAGGGATCTTATCTATGCACAATCAGCTTGTAACACTCCAAAGAGAAAGAACAACTTGAAATCGCATCATATGACCTCTTTAAGTCATCGTTTCAATCATTTAACACCACGATATTTGAACATATTTAGTAAGTGTTTTTTTTTTTAATGATGTAGTTTAATAATAAATTGATTATTTGTTTTACACTATAACGGAGTTTATTATATTTTTAGTAAGTGTTTTTATTTTGACTGTTTATTTAATTTTTTTTAACATTCTTTTTATTGCTTTTTTTTAAAGCAAGAGCACAAAACAAAAACGTAAAATCCAAATTACATATAAACAACGTTACAAGAACATCACACCTTGCATAACAAAATGAAATTTGAATACCCATCCCCATTTCTTTTCCACAAAAAAAAAAGGACGTTCACAAGTGTTTCAAAGTACCTTTGTTTTTGACTACATCTTAGATGGAAACAATACCTTGTCACTTTCAAAATAGTCTATATTTAATTTATTTTAATAATAAATAATTTTCTTTATTTTATAATTTAATACATTGTTAGTAATGTTTTATTTTAATTGTTTTTAAATCATTTATTTGAATAATTATTTAAGTATTTATTTTACATTATAATTTAATAATTTTTAGTACTGGTTTTTTTATTATTTGTTTTAATAATTATTTATTTGACGCAATACATTTGTCACGATCATCAGCTGGAGTGCCCATGAGCTCCACCAGAGGGCACTCCATCCCTGACTTTTACCATTCACTCAGTACTCCCTTTCTTATAATCCTTTGCCCGGAGTCTTCACTGATCACAAGCACCTGTATCTCATCACCTCATCGGTCTCATTCTATAAAAGTCTGGTTTACTCACTCCTTGATTGCGAAGTCTTGTTTTGCTGTAGCTTCCATTTCTGAGCAGTTTCCTTGTTCCCTTAGTTTCTTGTGTTTCCAACTTTGGACTGTGACCTTGTTTCTTCTGATCGTTTGCTGCCTGCCCTGACTCTTGCCTGTTTTGTGGATTACCGTTTTGTCTCGCCTTGGATGTTGTTGTTTGCTGGTGATTTACCCTGCCTGTAGTACTACGCTCTTTTAATAAAGCTGCATTTGGATCTCCAACTCAGTTGCTAGAAGTTCATTAATTGTTTATAATTATTTAATTTAATATTTATTTATTTATTTTACATTATTAAAAAAAAATGTTTAGTACTGTTTTTTTTTATTTTTATAATAAATTATTTATTTAATGTTAATACATTTTTAGTACGGTTTTAATTCGTTTTTAAATGTATTTATTTGAAAAAAATGTTTTTATATATATAACATTGATTTAAAGTGGTCATATGATGCGATTAAAATTTTTCTGATGAACTTCGCAAAAATCGACACGTTTCAGAAAGGCGGAGCATAGAGGAGAAACAATAATGTACAGTATGTGGAAAATAATGTGTTTTTTGAACCTTAAACCGCATAAACACATTTCATTACACCAAATACACAACATAATGTTCTTTTTAGCAGCATCATACGACCCCTTTAATACAGTTTAGTAAGTGCTTTATTTAGATTGTTTTTATTTAAGAATTCTTTATTTTAATTTTACATCTGTATGATTTAATTAATTTGTAATTTTGCATGAACTCGTGAAACGTAGTCTGGGAATCAGATGACTTACGCAGGTGAAGATCAGCGCACCCAGCGTCGAGTAGATGAGGTCCAGAATCCTGTTGTACAGGAAGATGCAAAGGATCCCGAAGAACATCAGGACGATTAAGCAGACGAACAGCACGCCGTAACAGGAAGTGAAGTCATATTTTGTCTGCGATTGGACAGGAGATATTTATTAAAATCAGCACTAACACTGTAACTCTTCTGCTTCGGATTCTTTTAATACTCCACAAGACGTTAGTCCATAACTACTATACTATATATATATATATAAATAAAACTAATAAACATGACAAAAACACACACAACAAAATTACTAAAACCATTAAAAAAAATGTATTACTTGAAATAAAATAAGCGCTAACTGAAATAAGCTTTAAATAAATAAAATAAACAATAACCGAAATAAAAATATAAATAAACTTTTTTTTCAGCTAGTTGACAAGGCAACATTTAAATAAAAATTAAAAATGACAAAAACACACAAGACAATTATTAGAAGTTTAAAACTAAAATGAAATTTTTTTCAATTAGTTTAACTTGTACTAAAATCAGGGCCATCGGCAGAAAATCTTCAATGGGGGGCATTTCGTTTTCATAGGGGGGCACACTTTTTATGATCTCAGAAACAGACATTCACCAAAACAATAACAACCTGTATTATAACTTAATAGTTTTGTTCTGCACGCTCGCGAATCCTCTCTTCATAACAAAGTGTAGACACAATGTAAATAAGAGATTCACTGCGCAGTGTACAGAGATTTGTTGATTAACTTAATTAACTTTTATTAAATAATTAACTTTGTAAAATCGCGATGAAAGTTATGATGGGTGACAGCTTTTTAATTATTACAAAGGTAGCTTTCTATGCCATATACAGTTTAATCCATTCAGAATTGGAATATAAGTTTTGTTTTTCATGCTGCTAAGAAAAGCAAATGCCGCGTAGGCCAACACTCTACGGTTATATCTACGGTCTCAACTACGTACAGAGATTTGTTGATTAACTTAATTAACTTTTATTAAATAATTACAGCTATGACAGCTTTTTAATTATTACAAAGGTAGCTTTCTATGCCATATACAGTTTAATCCATTCAGAATTGGAATATAAGTTTTGTTTTTCATGCTGCTAAGAAAAGCAAATGCCGCGTAGGCCAACACTCTACGGTTATATCTACGGTCTCAACTACGGTTCTCGGTTTCCAAATTAAAACAGAAAGACAAGCGCTGACCTGCAGAGAGAAGACGATGACCGTGAAGCAGACCAGCACAGTGATGCCGACGGCCATCATCACGACATCAGTGTCGTAGAAGCTGGAGATCACGCCCACCATGTAGGACATCGCCAGCGTCAGGATACTCTGAGACGCAAGAAACCGTTTATTATTATGCATGAAAGGAGAATTTATGTCTGTTTTACATTTGAAAAAGCCTCATCAGAGATTCACCAGAGCAATGAGGTTCCACGGATGCTTCCTGCGAAACTCTCCACAGCACAGGATCACTAGGTAGGGCACGAGGAAGACTACGTAGCCCACCCAGTA
The DNA here is from genome assembly GCF_001515645.1 of Sinocyclocheilus grahami. Lineage (NCBI taxonomy): Eukaryota > Metazoa > Chordata > Actinopteri > Cypriniformes > Cyprinidae > Sinocyclocheilus > Sinocyclocheilus grahami. Next base: position 732,576 of record NW_015506171.1, read on the forward strand.
CGTCCAGACGTTCTGCATCACGAACAGCTTGACGTGAGGCTCGAAAGTGAAGATGGCCACGAAGCCGCAGGTGACGGCCAGCTGAAGACTCAAAACCGAAAAAACCTGCAAAACCCATCAAAATTCACTGCTGGGGCTCAAACCAATTTAGTCTCGATGCACTAAAATATCTAAAACGGAAATAAAAATTAATAAAAACTATATAGACATTAAAAACACTAATAAAAATAACTAAAACATACAACAAAGTTACTAAAAATTCAAACTTGTGTATTCTCATTCAGTGTAGCTTAATGTACTAAAATGAGTAAAACTAAAATTAAAAAAACGAATAAAAATAACAAAAACATACCACAAATTTACTAAAATTTTACCTAAAATTTAAATATAAAATGAAAAACTAATTGAATGAAATAAAAATTAAGAAAATACTAAGAAAACCTAAGAAAATACTAAAACTTTACATAAAATGAAAATTAAAAACCTAAAAATAGAAATTAGTTCAAAATGTTAATAAAAGCTATAATAGTAAACTATGATAACTATAAAATTTCTCATTTTCATTTACTTTAAAATAACTAAAACAAAAATGTATAAAAATATAGACATTAAAAAAAAAAAAGTAATAAAAAATGACAAAAACAACTAAATTACTAAACGTTTAACTAAAATTAAAACGAAAAATATAAAAAAATTCTCATTTTCTTTTAGCTTAATGTGATGTTATAAAATTACTAAAAGAAAAAGTTTATAAAAAATATAAAGATATAAAAAAAACAAAAAATAAAAATGACAACCGAATTGCTAAAACTTTAACTAAAAAAAGCTAATTCAAACATTTCTCATTTTCATTTAGTTTAACGAGACGTTTTAAAATAACTAAAACTGAACTAAAAGCTAATAAAAACTATAGATATATTTTAATAAAAACTAATAAAATTAGTAAACTAATAAAAATTTACAAAAACACACCAAAATGACTGAAACTTTAACTAAAATTAAATGAAAAATATAAATACAAACTATGCATCTGAACATGATGCTTTCTGAACTTGACTCTTGTTTTGAATCTTTCACTGGTCCTGTAATGAAGGCTTGCTCTGTATCAGTGTTTACCTTCCGGATGAACAGTCTTCTGACGGCTTTATTATCGAGTCCTAAGCTGGCGAACTGCTCGTTCTCATAGTCTGGAGGAGGATCGCTGTGTCCCGGCTCACCCATCGCCACTTCTGTCACAAAACACAACTTAGTTTAGAGTTTATGAACAAAGAGCGAGCCGTATGTGAGGTAGAATGTCTCACCGTATGGAAGTGGTTGTTCGTACGCTCCACTGCTGTACGGAGCTGCCATATACGGAGCTGCTGGAGGATACGGGTGCGGTGGATATCCAGACCCTCCCTGTCCGTACATGGGATTCCCGAAAGCAGTGGGTGGAGGGTACGGCGGACCGACGGGAACAACGACGGGAACGCCAGCATCCAGACCTCCGTGAGGAACACCGGCATCATACGATGGAGGCTGATCCACGACGGAGACAAGAGGAGGGTTTTCAAAACGAGTGTAGCCGCTTTTGTTTTGTGCCATGACTGGATCTCAGTTCTGGAAAAAATAAATAAATAAAATGCAATATATGCTATCATACAGTATGTTTATATATATATATATATATTAGACAGATAACGATATATATATAGTATGAAAGGGATTTTTTTTTACATTTATATTTTCATTTTTTTTACATAATGTAAATTTCTCCAAGAAAAAATATTCCTTATTCCTAAATTATTCATATTATTTATAATCACATATTAAGATTCTCCCAGAAGTATTATTCCTAATTCCTTAATTATTCATAAATGATTCAAATAATGTATATACCATCCTCACTGTATGAAAATCTTGAAATATCTGTTCTATTAAATATTTTTAATGAGAATATATATATATATATATACACACTATATTGCCAAAAGTATTGGGACACCCCCTACTAATGAACAGGTTTGACTACTTTAGTAATTTCCATGAGTACAAATCTTAATGTTTAAGCATATAATGATATTCTAGGGAATTGTGCGCTTTTAATTTGATAGCAACAGTTTGGACAGGACCCTTTTCTATTCTAACATGAAAATGCCTCTGTGTTTAAGGCAAGGTTCAAAAAGAAATGATTGAGTGTGGAAGAACTTGACTAGTCTGCAGAAACCTCTGGTGTGACATTAAATGCAGACCTTGAGCCAAAAGCTCATCTCCAAACACCAATGACTTGTGCGTGTGTGTGTCTTTGTGTGTGTGTGTGTGTGTAAGATTTATTGTATGTAATTTATCATACTATACATGTTACTAGCCACCGTACAGGTGATTATGCTGTTCTCTTGCTTTTAGATCTTACGACTGCATTTGACACGGTAGATCATAAGATCTTGGTTTCTCGCTTAGAACATTGTGTTGGTATTAAGGGTACTGCTTTGGCTTGGTTTCGGTCTTATTTGTCTGACAGAAGCTTTTCTGTCCGCCTTGGGGTTTTATGTCCTCTTTGGCATCCCTCTCATGTGGCGTTCCTCAAGGTTCCGTTCTTGGGCCTATGCTGTTCTCTTTATATTTGCTTCCCTTAGGGTCCATTTGTAGGAAGTATGACATCTCGTTTCATTGTTATGCAGATGACACACAACTTTATCTGCCTTTGAAACGGAAAGATGCAAAGTCCATAGCACCATTGTTGGACTGTCTTGGAGATATTAAAGACTGGTTGGCCTTAAACATTTTAAAGTTCAATGAAGAAAAGACAGAAGTGGTATTTGGATCCGGGGGTACTCGTGATTCTTCTCATCTGGATCTCGGTGCTTTAAGACCGTATGTGAAGCCCAATGTAAAAAAACCTGGGTGTTATTATGGACAGTGACTTTAAACTGGATAAACAGATTAATTCAGTAATTAAAGCTAGTTTTTTCCAGTTGAGGCAATTATCCAAAGTCAAGTCTCTTCTGTCTTTTAATGACTTATAAAGGGTTATACATATTTTTATCTGGACTCGCCTGGATTCCTGCATGCCCTTTATGTGTGTATTAGTCAGGTTTCCCTCACACATTTGCAGAAGGTACAGAATGCTGCCGCTCGTTTGTTGACAGGAACGCATAAGCGAGAACACATTACACCAATACTGGCTTCCTGTTCATTTTAGAATCGATTTTAAGATTTTGGTCTTAGTGTTTCAATCACTAAATGGACTAGCACCAAGATACCTTTTTGATTTAAAGGGGTCATATGACGTTGCTAAAAATAACATTATTTTGTGTATTTTGTGCAATGCAATGTGTTTATGCGGTTTAAGGTTAAAAAACACATTATTTTCCACATACTGTACATTATTGTTTCTCCTCTATGCCCCGCCTTTCTGAAACATGTCGATTTTTACAAAGTTCATCGGTCTGAAACGCGAGGTGTGCTGTGATTGGCCAGCTATCCAGTGCGTTGTGATTGACCGAATACCTCAAGCGTGTGACGGAAATGTTACGCCCCTCACCATACTGTGATGCCCATGTCCGGCCGGAGTGACGAGACAAAAACATTAAAACCCATTATAAACGAGGCATTTGTTGCATCCAGTGGGGACATAATTACGGATTATAATGACTTATACTGTCCTTTTATGCGTTGCAACGCGCCGCGTAAACATAAAACCATGTCTGCATTTGTGATCGGAGAAATGACAAACTACAAGCGCTACTCTACACTGCCCAAAACTCGCATTTGAATCGTCAGTGGCAGGGCCGGATTTATGCATAGGCATTCTAGACACGTGCCTATGCTCGCTCGTCCAGGGGGGGCCCAAACACAATGAAGAGAGATTTTTGCTGCATCTCAATGTACCTACTTATACTACGCCCTTAAAGTATGTACTCTTTTGGTGAAGAAAAATACACACTTTTGAGTGTGTAGTAGAAGAGTAGGCAAGCTTTGGGACATAGGCCTACTATCACGTCACACAACTGCGTCTTTAACGGACCGCTCTGTAGCATAGCTACATGCACCCTGTCACTGTAAACTGGCCTGTCAATCATCTTGTCCAAGTTACCATCCTCCACATTGCATTTCACTTAACTTCCAACCGTATTGGAGAGAAAAGAAGTAGCACATTGATCTGCCAGTCGCGGGTCTTTCATGCAGAGAACTCTGCTCATATTTTATGCATTATGATGCATTTAAAAGTTAACGACCAAATGGATGTTTATAAAAGTTTACATTGCTGTTGCAGATTAAATATAACACAGATAACATTAAAATTAATATTTTTTTATCAGATTAAATGTTGAATATTAGTAACCTAATTCCCTTTCTAAGCCTTTCTACCTAACCGCCGGTCATGCATATCTGCCATGTTTGTAGTTTTTAACGCGTTTTATTCGTGTTTGTAGTTCTGGACAGAATCCTTCACCAAAGCGCAATGGATTGTGGGCAATGTTAGCCATTAGAGTGTGCACGGATCCACACTTCAAAAATCGACCTGAAATAGTAGACCACCCGGGGACTTTTGGCATACTCTTTTCAACATACTATGCTTTGGGACACACTTATTCTAATCTCACATACTATTTAGGACGGATAGTATGAACATTGAGACACAGGGATATAATTTTTTTTTAAACTATGGGCAATCTACAAGAGTAAAAGAACCAAAACCCCAGAAGACAAATATAACAACCAATAGGGTAAAAATGACAAACTATTTCCATGTTTTCCACCTTTTTATGTAGCTACGGAAATTGCGCTTTCTTTCTCCCGTTCTCATTCTCAGACACGCACACACACAGACGCGCACACACAGAGATGCGGACAGAAATTAGTTGTCAGCGCTGCCCCGTGAATTTATCAATAAAATAGTTTCACAGCTGAAAAGCTACATGACATCTCTTAGTAGCGAGGTTCTTGAAGCAGTTCAACTAAAAGATTCACTTTTAGTAGATGCTGCTGCTGAGAGACGCACCGACGCAGGTATTCACATGCGTTTAATCTCTCTCTCTAATAACTGCATTAGCCTGCATATCAATAGTGCAAGTCTGTTATTAGCTATAAAATGACATTTTGGAATTTGCAACTGAATGTTTGGGATGAGGTGCGTAAGAAATTACTTCAACAAACACAAGATTTCAGGATGGAAGCATGACAGATGTCTTGAAATAAACCATCTGAACAATGTCTTGAGGTGGTTGTGTGTTACGGGGCGAACGAGACATGAGACGTGCGGATTCATTTGCAAAGCTTTAATAGGAGACAAAGATGTGGTCATAAAACAGGCATGGGTCAGACAATGGCAAACAGGTATATTGAGGGCAAGACAGAAGAGTAATCCAAAACGGGCGGGGTCGATAAGCGGCTAACAATATCCAGAGGGCTTGACATGAGGGGTTATCCAATAACACGAGCTAGAGCCAGGCGAGGTGCAAACACAGTCCGAAACAGCAGGCAAAGGGTTAACTCAAGATAAACAGGCAAAAATCAGGTACCAGGAAATCAGAAAAAACGGCGAGACTAAACTAAGACTAGAACTAGGAACTAACACAGGGAAAAGGCTCCATAAAGTCGCTATCACACGATAAGCGCTAAACAATACTCGGCAGTTTAATGGATGATGGGATATGTAGTCCGGGATGACATGCAACAGTTTGTGTAGTGCGAGAGTCAATGTAATGGAAGGGTGACCTCTGGAGGTGTCCATGGACAGGATTCGTGACACTGTGACTCCAGGCCATTGAAATTATTAGAGAAATAATGCACTCCCAAAAGTGGTATGGCCACGACGCCGGAGCCTATTAATGGAACGGTTCTCCGTTCTCAAAGAAAGAACTACATTCGATCTTTATTGACTGATAATATTTACCAAAAGAAATGGTCGTAACTCTGAACATACAGTAAGTGCATGTTGTGATAGAAAACACTGTAACAGTTTCCACTGATTACGAAACTTATTTTACCGAGGAATTTACCAATTAATTCTTTAAAAATCCTACAATGTGATTTTCTCTGGATTTTTTTTCTCATTTTGTCTCTCATAGTTGAGGTATACCTATGATAAAAATTACAGGCCTCTCTCATCTTTTTAAGTGGGAGAACTTGCACAATTGGTGGCTGACTAAATACTTTTTTGCCCCACTGTATATCGATAAGGAAGGGGGGCCCAAAAACTTGTTTTGCCTATGTCACGATAAGAGGTCAATCCGGCTCTGGTCAGTGGCAAATTCTTTAAATATGAAAATGTACTTACAGGCTGTTTGACTGATAATATTTACCAAAAGAAATGGTCGTAACTCTGAACATACAGTAAGTGCATGTTGTGATAGAAAACACTGTAACAGTTTCCACTGATTACGAAATATTTTTGTTTGCTGGGGTGCTAATATTATATATCGATAAGGAAGGGGGGCCCAAAAACTTGTTTTGCCTATGTCACGATAAGAGGTAAATCCGGCTCTGGTCAGTGGCAAATTCTTTAAATATGAAAATGTACTTACAGGCTGTGAGTCAGAAGCACCAGACTGTCCTTGCAAAAGTTGGAACTGCCCCACTTTATAGAAACAACTCTCCCGGGATCAGGAAACAGTGCTCCGTAAAATGCGCTGCACACATCTGAATATTTGGGTTGAACTGTTCTGGAACAGTGTTGTAAATACAACTTAACCACTGATTTCTAGTCGTGTCCTCTTTAGGAAGACCAAACAAAGTAGTTTCGCTTTCACAACGAAGCACACAGCGTCTTCACGACATGACGGCGGCGGCAACAATACTACAGCGAGAATAAAAGTTATGCTTCTTCTCTGCGTGAACATTTGGGCGGCGTTATGCTAATCTTCCCACGCAGTGATGTTGACATGTGGGGGCGTGCCTAAACGAGGCGTTTTAGGAGGGCATGGATGAGTCTTTGGATTTGAGGCTTTAGTCTTTGCAACTTTACAGATCTTCTTTATGCACCAAGAGCTTGTAACACTCCAAAGAGAAAGGAACAATTGAAATCGCATCATATGACCCCTTTAATACGGCTACACACTCTGTCAAGGGCACTTAGATGTGCTGAGCATTTATTTTTGGTTGTTCCTCGCACAAGGTTAAAAACTAGGAGGGACCGTGGCAGCCCCAAAAGCTCTCCACATTAGGTTTCTGTTTTTAAATCTAGTCTCAGAACTCATCTCTAATCTTTGGCATTTAACACAGTATGAGAGCAGGTTTTATGATTGTGTCTGTCTTCTGTGTGTTTATTGTTTTATGTCGAGCACGCTTGTACAGCACTTTGGTAAACACTTGTTTTTTTAAAAAGTGCTTTATAAACCAACTTTGACTTGACTATTGTATATAACATATACAATAAATTATACATAAAATAAAATATGATAAAGAAAAATAATTGTAAATATTTTATTTAAGAAAAATAATACATAACAAACATTTATAGTGTGGAAGCTGTATATTTATACATTTAATAATATATATTAAACTGTCTATATATTGCAAGATTTTAATTCAGTGAACCCTGGAGTGATGATGGTTTTGCCTCAGGAGGATAAATAAATAAATGACTAGACGATTAAGTATTTTACAGCATAACGATTACAAAAAATACACTTTCTATGCCTTTCCATGCTTCAAAATCGCCATTTTTATCATTCACTGACATTACTTCCCTTTGTAACATCTAAGAAAGTGGCCAAAAACTATTTTTAAAATCTGTAGTAACACTCCGAAACAGAGCTTTGTCAAACAATTACCATAACACTACCATCCCGATATTCAATATATATATGTATCACTAATAACAACAACAATGTAACAATGTAACAGAACAAAAGACACAAATCAGTGTAGAGTTGCGAAACATGACACTTTCGTTTTCAATTCGGTGATATGGAGAGTTTCTGAACTTACCTGTCGCTGCGGACCGGAGAGTAACAACTGCAAGCACGTAACTCACCTAATAAACTTCAGTTTGTAGATTAATTTGAAACAAAGTAACTCGCTCTATTTGTAACACTGTAGCTCCTCTCGCTTCCCGTAAGAACTGCCCACAGACGTGCGCCCCCTGCTGGCACACCGCACACCGCACGTGTCCTTCATAGTTTACACAGTATCTGTCACTCCACATCAAGCAGCACCAAAACAACATTTATTGTTTGAATACTGTAATAAAATGGACATAACTTGAAATCTGAGACTTTGTTTCATATCAGAAGTAACAAATCGCAAAGCTCATTGTGGGAGGCACGCTACAATGTTCCGTTCATCTGAAAACAGGCTAGACTAATCGATATCATTTCGTAAAAATGAGAATCGATTAAAATCGAGAAATCGATATTTTTCACCCAGCCCTATCGCATGGGTTTCTTTCTTCACTGGTGGACTTTTAGCCACGGCTTCTTCCAAAGATGCGCAAAATGTATGAGAAGATTTGAATGATGTCCAGATACAGGTTGAGCGCGGCGAAGACGTGTTCCTCGGGACTCACAGACAGATTCTTGTTCCCGAGAAGCAGCTGTGTGTCCACGGCCAAGAACTGCAATATAATAAGATGTTATTTCATTTAATTCTGTTGCATATGAATTTTGCTGAATATTTTAATTTATTTTAATTATTTTTAAATGATTTATTTAGATAATAATATAAATAAATAATTATTGCATTATAATTGAATTCATTTTTAGTAAGAGTTTTATTTTTTATTTTAATAATAAATAATTGATTTTATTTTACATTATAATTGAATACATTGCTAGTAATGATTTATTTTGATAGTTTTTTTTATAATAAACCATTTATTTACTTATTAGACATTATAATTTAGTATCTTTTAGTAATGTTTTATTTTGCTTGTTCAGTAATTATTTTAATAATATATTATTAATTTATTTGTTTTACATTATGATTTAATACATTTCAGTAGTTTTCTTTTGTTTGTTAAATTGCTCGTATCAGAGCGATCGGTGTAGACATCAAAGTACCGCAAGAGCTATAGAGAGCAGACAGCTCCTTACGCTTTTGAATCGCTCTCGCGGGACTTTGATGTCACACACCAATCGATCGGTGCAGCGCCGTTTCAAAGCCAACGCGCCTAATAATTCACCCAATTCGTTCAAAACGTGCATTAAGAAATGAAATGCCGATGTGTGTTGCTCAGAGACAGAAACAGTTCTGCTTTGACTTTATATCTTCGTTGGCAAAATTGAGCAAAACAGACAACATTGTGTCTAAAACAACACAATATTAAATAAATAGTTCAGCCATGAAACTCTATTCGCATCCCGATTGGTTCATTCAATCGTAACGCCTCCAACCAATCGGCTTCACGCATTCATTACTAGTCCCTCTATATAACCTCGTCTCATACAAACCTGTGCATAGTCACTGTGCGCTATGACAGCTCTCTCTTTAACCCTCCACCTCCCCAGCACCACCTGCCTAGATCTGCTTGGGGGGACTACCTCTCTCTTTCTTGCAGCAGCATGTTTTTTATTATGTTCTTTTGCAGAAGCAAGTTATACTTGCTCTGCTGCAGCCGCGTAGCAGATCTAGTCCGCCAATACCAAACCTATGTACATCTTCATTTACATTAATAAAATGTTTTACAAACTATTCCGAGAGTTGTCATGACTGAACTTCTTATTTACTGAACTGTTGTATAAGATCAGTATTTGCACTCATGTGATATTGCACTATTATACCGCTTAACTATATGGTGTAATTAAGAGACAAAAACTCAAACAGGGGGTATTTTTGCCCCATATCTTGAATTTTAGGGACATTCTAACTAGGGTCTGGAGCGGGGCAAGTGCGTTAAATGCGTTAATAATTTTAACACATTATTTTTCAGCGTAATTTATTAATCTAACGCGTTAAATTACCAGCCCTAAAATAATATATTTTAACAATAATTTACTTATTTATTTTACATCATACAGTAATTTAACACATTTCAGTGTTTATTTATGTACTTAAATACATAATTATGTATTTCAATAATAATATAAATAAACAACATAAATAAGAAATTATTTATCTATCTTGCATTATAAATGAATACATTTTTAGTTTATTTTGATTGTTTTTTATTTATTTTAATAATAAATAATATATTTTATTTTACATCTTAATTGAATACATTGTTAGTAACGTTAGTGACGATTGTGTTTTAAATGATTTATTTTAACAATAAACCATTTATTTACTTATTTTACCTTAAAATTTAGTATCTTTTAGTAATGTTTTATTTTGTATGTTTAGTAATTATTTTAATAAAATATTATTCATTTATTTATTTTACATTATGATTTAATACATAATTTTTCTTTTCTTTGTTAAATTACTTATTTTAATGATACATTATAATTTAATAAATTTTTAGTATTATTTTATTTTGTTTTTTTAATTGTTTATTTTTGATTAAATACATTTTAGCAAGTGTTTTATATTAATGAATTTTTTAGCTTTTAATCAACTCGTCTACCCGGGTCTGAAAAACCCTGCCCAAAACAACCGTGTTGTAGAGAAGCAATGACTTACGCAGGTGAAGATCAGCGCTCCCAGAGCTGCATAGATGAGGTCCAGAATCCTGTGGTACAGGAAGATGCACAGGATCCCGAAGAACATCAGGACGATGAAGCAGACGAACAGCACGCCGTAACAGGAAGTGAAGTCATATTTGGTCTGCGATTGGACAGGAGACGTCAGTTATTAAAATCAGCTCATGTAGATGAGGGATGGGAATCATATCTCTTGTGCTTCCGATTCTTTTATTACTGTACAAGAAGTTCTGAACAATACAATAGAAATACTTCAGGAGTATTTTAGCACACTGTTCCATTCACATCAATGCAGTTGTTATTGTTAACTAAAACTAAACCATAAAAAAATACATTCGCTACTTGAAATAAAATAAAAGTGAATTGAAATAAAATATAGTTACCAGTTAATTTAACTTGATAAAAGATTGATATAAAAATAACAAAATATATATTTATAAAATGTATTTATTTATTTAAATTCAGGGTTAACTAAAACCATAAAAAATATTTAATCACTTGAAATACAATAAATGTTAACTTAAATAAAATTAAATATTAAAAACTCAAACTTGTTTTACTTCAGCTAGTTGCCAAGGAAACATTTCTCATTTTCATTTAGTTTAACCTTAACTACTAAAATTACTAAAACTAAACTTTTAAACTAAAATTTTAACTGAAATTAAAAATGAACTGAAACTAATAAATAAAAATGAATAAAAACTACGTAGAAATATTGTAAAAAAAAAAAAATTCAATTCAATTCTAAATTACTTTTTTGAAAAATAATTCAATTCAAAATATTAACACAAATGATAAAAGTATATTATTGATACTAAAATAACACTGGGCAGATGTTTTCGACAATCTTTCGGTTGCAGTACTTTTATTAACATTGCAATTAAAAGCATGGAAATATTTGTTTGCTATGTTTGTTGCTGACGTGCAGTTCTCGGTTTCCAAATTAAAACAGAAAGACAAGCGCTGACCTGCAGAGAGAAGACGATGACCGTGAAGCAGACCAGCACAGTGATGCCGACGGCCATCATCACGACATCAGTGTCGTAGAAGCTGGAGATCACGCCCACCATGTAGGACATCGCCAGCGTCAGGATACTCTGAGACGCAAGAAACCGTTTATTATTATGCATTATGAATTTATGTCTGTTTTACATTTGAAAAAGCCTCATCAGAGATTCACCAGAGCAATGAGGTTCCACGGATGCTTCCTGCGAAACTCTCCGCAGCACAGGATCACTAGGTAGGGCACGAGGAAGACTACGTAGCCGGCCAAGTACGTCCAGGCGTTCTGCATCACGAACAGCTTGACGTGAGGCTCGAAAGTGAAGACGGCCACGAAGCCGCAGGTGACAGCCAGCTGAAGACTCAAAACCGAAAAAACCTGCAAAACACAAATTAAACCACATCAAAACTCACTGCTGGGTTTTAACTTGTGTCATACCAGGGCTATTATAATTAATACAACTACTAGAATGAAAAACTTTTTCTTTACTTGAAATAAAAGGGGCATATATATATATAAAACCTTATTTTAAATAACTAAAACTAAAACTAAACATTAAAAAAAATATAGACATATAAAAACTAATAAAAATGATAAACATACAACAAAGTAGTAATAATATTCAAATAAAACGTTTCTCCTTTTGATTTAGCTTAACTTGATGCATTAAAATAACTAAAACTAAAACTGAAATAAAAATTAAAAACTACACAGACATATTAAAAAAACTAATAAAATGACAAAAGTGCCTAAAAATATTACTAAAACTTGAACTAAAATAAAATGGGAAATTGTCAGCTGTTTTTATATGCAATAATATTCAAACATTTGTCTATGATGCTTTTTTGCTATTCGCAATTCAGAAGCGAGATCAGGCTGCTGCGGAGGAGCTTCAGCACGCGCAACATGAAAGTCTTGTTTAATTATGATAGAAGAGGAAACTAAACATTCAAACATCTGCTTACACTTTAGGCCTGTGGCTGTTTTATTAAGCTAATTTAATTTTTTTATTTAGATTTTGTCTTCTAAGGATTATAGCCGCGTTTCTTCTAGAGCAACTTCTTTCCCTTCACAGCGGTGCGCATTCGTTCCTCCCTAAAACCCAAACTTAACGTCAGAATCAGCACAATAGGTGATTGTTGTAAAATGCCGTCTTCACGGTTGCTAAATTGCGGGACATGTTTGATAATAAAACGTTGAAAGCACAATCCGCACAAGAGATGCTGTTCCTCAGGCTGAAATGTGTGCATGCGCTCCAAAACGGACAAGCTAATTACACTTTGAGCTTCGGGCGCATGTCCAAACGATCAAATACACACAAAATATGTCAAAATGGCCGGCTTGGAGAGTATTTACTTAAACACAGTTTATGTCTTAAGTGGACGAGAACAGTTGGGAGAAAAGGAGGTGCTTACAGCATTGCAGAGAGCCCCCTCCTTTGAACCGCTGCATTCTGCAGAGCTGAAAATTCTGTCAATGAAGACAGTGCTCTTAACTGCGCTGGCTTCCATCAAAAGGGTAGGGGACCTGCATGCATTTTCGGTCAATGATTCGTGCCTGGAATTCGTGCCGGCTAACTCTCACGTTATACTGAGACCCAGGCCCTGATATGTGCCCAAGGTTCCCATCATGCCCTTCAGGGATCAGGTGGTGAGCCTGCAAGCGCTGCCCTCGGAGGAGGCAGACCCAGTCCTAGCTTTGCTATGTCCTGTTCATGCTTTGCGCCTATACGTGGATCAAACGCAGAGCTTCAGGACCTCAGAGCAGCTCTTCGTCTGTTACGGAGATTTGGACAGGACCCTCCCTGCGGACAGGATGTAGATTCCACTGCGTCCCTGGAAAGGGCAAAGCTTTCCCAGTGTTATCCAATAGTCTTACTGTGTGGGTCAAGAGGAACAACAGTAATAGACTCTCTCCACGTAAGCCCTGTCCTATCTTCCGCCCCAGTAGCCGCGGGGGGATCAGGTGGCTTAGAAGTAGCAGTAGTGGCGCTTTGTTAGGGATCCCAATTCGTTGGTACGTTCTGATGTGACCGACTGAAAGGGAACGTCTCGGTTACGTATGTAACCCGCATTCCCTCACGTCGCGTCGCCACAGTTGCTGTACCACTGCGGGGCGCTGGGTCACCGGCTCAGCTCCTCAGCGAAAACCTGAATGTGTGTTGCACCCGCTTCCACTTTTATACCCGCGCTGCAGGCGGAGCGTGAAATGCAAATCTCGCACACTAATGTGCATTGGCTTATTTAGTTTACACTCGAAGGTGATAGGGCTTTCAGGCAAAATCCCAATTCGTCAGTACACCTGACTGACATGACATGTCCGTTCCCTCCTTCCCTCCACATACGTAATCGAGACGTTTGCTCTGTATCAGAGTTTACCTTCCGAATGAACAGTCTTCTGACGGCTTTATTATCGAGTCCTGAGCTGGCGAACTGCTTCTTCTCATATTCTGGAGGAAGATCGCTGTGTCCCAGCTTACCCATCGCCACTTATGTCACAAAACAAAACTTAGTTTAGAGCTTATTAACAAAGAGTATCTGTCATATAAATTTATCTGTCAGTATAAATTGCATATTGCAAATTGCACATATGTGACCCTGGAGCACAAAACCATCAAATAAGTAGTACAGGTATATTTGTAGCAATAACCAAAAATACATTGTATGGGTCAAAATTATTGATTTTTTTTTTATGCCAAAAATCATTAGGATATTAAGTAAAGATCATGTTCCATGAAGATATTTTGTAAATTTCCTACTGTAAATATATCAAAACCTCATTTATGATAAGTAATATGCATTGCTGAGAACTTCATTTGGACAACTTGAAAGGTGATTTTCTCAATATTTAGATTTTTTTGCGCCCTCAGATTCCAGATGTATTGTCCTATCCTAACAAACCATAGGCTACATCAATGGAAAGCTTATTTATTTAGCTTTCAGATGATGCATAAATCTCAATTTCGAAAAATTGACCCTTATGACTGGTTTTGTGCTCCAGGGTCACATGTGAGATTGAAATATCTCACCGTATGGAAGCGGCTTTTTGTCCGGTCCGCCTCTGTAAGGATCTGCAATGTAAGGAGCTGCTGTAGGATATGGATGCTGTGGATATCCAGAGCCTTCCTGTCTGTACATGGGATTCCCAAAAGCGGTCGGCGGAGCGTACGGGGGTGCGACGGGTACAACGACGGGAACACCAGGATTCGATCCTCCATGAGGAACAGCAGCATTATAAGGTGGCGGTGGCGGCATCATGAAGCCCGGCGGGGCCTGCTGATTCACCTCGCTGTACTGAGGAGGGTTTTCAAAGCGAGTGTAGCCACTTTTGCTTTGTGCCATGACTGGATCTTAGTTCTGTGGGGAAAAAAAGGGATATATATATATATAACTTTTAGTGTGACCACGGTTTAAGTAATAAATGTAGCCTAAATATCAGGTATTTGTTTAAATATTTGATGCATATTTTAACTATTTAATTAAATAATAAAATCTCACACATCTCACATGGCACTGTAACCAATAAATGTTAACTGCAAACATATAGTGGAGAGTACATGTTGATTTGGTAGTTTGATTGATAGCTTTATCAGATGATTTAATATGCCTAACCATTTGATCGTGTATGTTTGGATCATAACCATATGGTAACCTGTGTTAACTCTTCTTCATTCAAAGCTTCATAACAAATAATCATCCCATGTAATTATGAACAACTATTAACTCAAATAGTGTGAAATAACAGAAACAAAATGTATCAAAGTAGAATTGTGCAAGTTTTGATCATTCATATGTACTTTTTATTTCACTTACTTCATATTGTAATAATAATAAATATTATTATATTAATGATCAGGCAAGTTTAATATATGATGATGGTACGACGGTGAGCCTGAAGTGGTGGTCCGATATCTGGAAATCTGATCTTACTATCTGGGCATTTGCTTACAGATTGGACCTGTATATAAAGATTGTATATACAGATTGGATATATACATACATACAACTAAATACATCTCTAAAATGCCCCCATGCTGGAGTCCTCCTGAGAATATATAATAATAAATTATATATAATAAATGATATGATAAACTTGATATGATAAATATGATGTGGTGTCTATATATTTATATATTTAACAATATAGATTAAATTGTCTACATATAGAGCGTTCTCTCTCAAAACCAGTTGAGTTCGGACAAACTCTTCCTGTTTACTTACAGCTTGTAGTGGTTCATACAGCTCCGTATGTTCACAATGGAGCGGTGCATAGAGTTTTATTTTGAACTTGGACTCAAGTATAAAGAAATACAGTCAGTGCTTAGTTCAAGGTACGGTTTTAGGACATTCTATAACGCTTAATGTGCCATAATGTTTTAAAACCAAATTCGATAATAATAAATACTGATAAAATTATTTGGCTAATATTAACCTTATTAATAATATTACTATTAATAAAGCAGAATAATATGAACGCAACGCCCTGCACGTTAAGCTTTTTCTCCCCCATAGAAAACGCTTAAGGTAGCCCTGTTGAAAAAAACAGCATATGCTGGTTAGGTATGTTTTGAAGCTGGGATGCTGGTTTGAGCTGGTCCTTTGCTGGTTTAAGCTGGTCCTTAGCTGGTCAGCTTCAAAACATACCTAACCAGCATTTGCTGTTTTTTTCAACAGGGAGGCTAATGAATGAAGAAGGTGATTTTAAAATACCACATCTGTTTACAGTTTACCCAGTTTTCTCCCCAGTAGACAACACATTATAAAAAACTCTTAGAAGGTTGCTTTTCTGTGCATATGTGTATATTTTTTATAAAATATAGAACTTGGGTTTTTACAAAAAATACTCTTTTTTTATATTACGCCACGTTAAGCACGCTTTTCTATGAGAGAGAAAACACTTATTGCTTAACTTAAAACTAAAATACAATCAATTCACTAATTTTATGACTAATATGTTAAATTATTTAAAAAATATTATACAAATAAATAACAGCACCACCTCTCAACGTATTCTGTCATATTCTGTGTTTCGGAGCAGCTCGAGCCGTTTCTCATCGCACTACAATAAAGGCTCAAAACCTCGGTATGAGTATATGATAAACAGGTTTGGAACGACATGAGGGTGAGTAAATGATGACAGAATTTTCATTTTTGGGTGAACTATCCCTTTAAATCAGCACTATGTAACTTTTTCTGTGATCAAAATTGGCTAAATGTATATAATGAGCGAGTCCATCATGAATTCATCTTCCAAACCGCGTTTTTGTCTTATCCCGAATCACAACGGTACACTTATAATAAGTACTCGGGTCGTCACCGCTGCGGAGTAACACATACCTGCGTGAATCGCCATAGACATAAACTTAGAGAAGTAGCTCCGGTTAGAATGTTCTTCCGCGGGATGTGTGCAGTTCTGTTTATTAACCACTAGAGAGCCAAAAGTTACATCGTGTTGCTTTAACGCGCAGGGCGTTGCGTTCATATTCTGCTTTATTAATAAGGTTATTAGCCTAATAATTTTATCAGTATTTATTATTATCGAATTTGGTCCTCCAATGTCACTGTTTTAAAACATTAAGGCACATTAAGAGTTTTAGAATGTCCTAAAACCGTGCCTTGAACTAAGCACCGACTGTATTTCTTTATATACTTGAGTCCAAGTTCAAAATAAAACTCTATGCACCGCTCCATGGAGCTGTATGAGCCACTGCAAGCTGTAAGTAAACAGGAAGAGTTTGTCCGATGAGAACGCACAACATTTGAAGAATATTTTTTCCTCCCACCCCGATTTTTTTCCACCACCATGTCCTTTTAGGGGCCCCGTAAGATTTCCATTCAGTGAACTCTGGAATGCTCTTAAACCACTATGTAAAAGAAGAAAAAAAACTAAAACAGACGATTAAATATTTTACAGCAGAACGATTAAAATACACGTACTTCACATTACTATGATATTACTATCACAGTATTCAATACGAATATACGAGTGCTAACAATAACAAAATAACAATGCACGAGAACAAAAGAGACAAATCAGTGTAAAGTCAATACAGTGATGAACTTACATGTCGCTGCGGACTGGAGAGTAAAACTGGGGTTTACGCTGTTGGCTCGCCAAATAATCTTTAACTTGTTGTTTTGAAACAAAACCATCAGTTTTTTTCTTCTTCTTCTTTTTTTTTTTTTTTTCTTTTTTAAACACTCCTATTCCTGTGAACGCGGTTCCTGGCTTCCCGTAAGTACAGCCTACAGCCCTGCAGAGCCATTGAGAAACAGAGTTGCGACACCAATGTCATGCACATACAGGCACAAAAGAATTGGGACCCCCCCTTCTTTAGAAGAGAAAAATGTATGAAGGTAGAATGACGTCAAAAAGATTTGCATACGCAGGGTAAGAGTTGTGGAAGTGTACATAAGACTGTAAGCGTAAATTAAATTAGCATGCGCAACAGAAGCTTTGTAAAGGTGTAAATCGTGTTTCAAACGCAAGAAAAAAATATTTGCAGCATTTTACTGTTATTCGTATGTGTAACTCATGTATTGTGAAACTGCAGCTTCATGCTAACGCAAAATAAATATGATCTGCATGCTTCTGACTTCCATTTTTCCGCGCTTACACTTTTGCCATGTTTTTTTCGCCAAAAGATGGTCAAAAGCACTGCAAGTCTGTGAACAGTGATTCGCAAGCGAAAACAACTAAAGAACTGCAAAACGGATTGACTGCATAGAACCAATCTGTATGTTTTAAAAAAACAAACTGTTGCAAATGTCTAAATGACTTGTGTATGTGGGGCAAAAAGTTCCCGAAATAAACCGATATGTACAGCTCCGTCTTTCTTTTCACTGCGCTTACAATTCTGGCACGATTCTCTCACTAATGCCGTTCACACTACACGATTTGCAAACTCATCAGATCGCCGTTGTTTTCACACTGCGTGACTATCTAGGGTAGCATTCAGTTGTTGCTGTGTTCACACTGCACGATGGATCGGCGACAGGGGGTTTCACACTGCATGACTTCACAATAGGAAGAATCGCCGACAGCTCTGTCTGGTCCGCAAACTACGTTTCACAACAAAACACAAGCGCCAATAAGGAAATAACGCGAGAACCCGCGTGCATCAGACCGGAGTTCTCCAGCAAGACTGGAATTATTTTAAAATATATATATAGCCCGCAAATTGTCTGTGAGCTGATTTCCAGCTACAAGGTAAAAAAGAAAAACAGATTATGCAGGAGGGAGGCACATGTTCTCCCCAGCCAGTGGTACCCAAACATTCAACAAAAGAGCAGTTTCCTATTTCTCCGGGTCTAAAGAGGACGAGGATGGCGGTGTGCGAGACACGGCCTCGACACTCCCGTCCACCTCTCCTTTCGCCAGCGGGCAGCAGGGCCCGGTTCGAGGACGATATGCCTTCTCACGCGCCCCCTGCCCAACCATGGAGCCAGGTAAGTGTTGCACCGCACACTCAGACCCCACTCCGGGACACTGTGCCTTCCA
This sequence comes from Sinocyclocheilus grahami, assembly GCF_001515645.1. Taxonomy (NCBI): domain Eukaryota; kingdom Metazoa; phylum Chordata; class Actinopteri; order Cypriniformes; family Cyprinidae; genus Sinocyclocheilus; species Sinocyclocheilus grahami. Next base: position 751,641 of record NW_015506171.1, read on the forward strand.
GGTCGGGTCCCTGTGCTCCACCGCGCTGCCCCACTGCGGGTACGTCGGTGGTTCCCCTAGTTCTGCTTGTTCGGGTCCTGGGGGCCTGGCTAGCACTCCCCAGACCGTCTCGTTGGCTCACGAGAACAATCAGACTTGGCTATGTGATTCAGTTCGCCCGGCGTCCTCCCAAGTTCAGGGGCATTCAGTTCACCTCTGTGCCGAGCAAGGATGCTCCCCTCTTGCGAGCGGAAATCGCAGTCCTACTGTCGAAGGACGCGATAGAGCCGGTCTCTTCAGCCGATATGAAGTCAGGGTTTTACAGCCCCTACGTCATTGTACCCAAGAAAGGCGGTGGGTTGCGACCAATCCTGGACCTGCGCATTCTGAACCGGGCCTTTCACAGGCTCCCGTTCAGGATGTTGACGCAGAAACGTATCTTTCGATACTGGGGCATATGGCATCCGCTGCCGCGGTCACGCCGCTCGGATTGTTTCATATTGTTTATTATTCAGCACTGGCTTCACGACCGAGTCCCGAGATGGGCATGGCAACGCGGTACTTACCGGGTTCCAGTCACACCGTCTTGCCACCAGACCTTCAGCCTGTGGTCGGACCTTGCTTTCCTTCGGGCAGGGGTTCCCCTAGTGCAAGTGTCTAGGCATGTTGTTGTCTCAATAGCCATAGGCTGTGGTGCCATCTGCAATGGGCATGCAGCGTCGGGTACCTGGACAGGGCCTTGTCTGCAGTGGCATATCAATTGCCTCGAGTTTCTAGCAGTATGGCTTGCTCTGCGCCGCTTCAAAACGCTGCTACACGACAAGCATGTACTGGTCCGGACGGACAACATTGCAACTGTTGCGTACATCAACCACCAGGGCGGTCTACGCTTCCGTCGCATGTCGCAACTCGCCCACCATCTCCTCCTTTGGAGTCAGAAGCATCTGAGGTCGCTTCACGCCGTTCACATCCCAGGCGAGCTCAATTGTGCAGCCGACAGGCTCTCACGTCAGCCCGCCCTTCCGGGAGAATGGCGACTCCACCCCGAGACACTCCAGCTGATCTGGAGACGCTTCGGAGATGCTCAGGTAGACCTGTTTGCCTCCCCGGACACGTCCCAGTGCCAGCTGTTTTACTCCCTGTCCGAGGGGACCCTCGGCATGGACGCGCTGGCACACAGCTGGCCTCGGGGCCTACACAAGTATGCATTTCCCCCAGTGAGACTCTGTGCAAGGTCAGGGAGGACGAGGAGCAGATCCTCTTAGTAGCGCCATACTGGCCCAGTCGGACTTGGTTCCCAGAACTAATGCTCCTTGTGACAGCCCCTCCTTGGCTTATTCCTCTGAGGAAGGATCTCCTTTCAAAGAGAGGGGGCACCCTCTGGCACCTGCGCCCGGACCTGTGGAATCTCCAAGTGTGGTCTCTGGATGGGACACGGAGGTTCTAGGTGATCTGCCCCCAGCGGTAGTTAACACCATCACTTCAGCTAGAGCGCCCTCTACGAGGCACGCCTACGCACTGAAGTGGAACCTGTTCTTCGATTGGTGTTCTTCCCGGCGGGAAGACCCCTGTAGATGCCCGATCGTGGTCGTTTTCTCCTTTCTGCAAGAAGGGCTGGAGCGAAGGCTGTCTCCCTCCACCCTCAAAGTGTATGTTGC
>NW_015506171.1:754296-756182 GCF_001515645.1 Sinocyclocheilus grahami
CTCCCCAGCCAGTGGTACCCAAACATTCAACAAAAGAGCAGTTTCCTATTTCTCTGGGTCTGAAGAGGGCGAGGATGGCAGTGTGCGAGACATGGCTTCGACACTCCCGTCCACCTCTCCTTTCGCCAGCGGGCAGCAGGGCCCGGTTCGAGGACGATATGCCTTCTCACGCGCCCCCTGCCCAACCATGGAGCCAGGTAAGTGTTGCACCGCACACTCAGACCCCACTCCGGGACACTGTGCCTTCCAGGTCGGGTCCCTGTGCTCCACCGCGCTGCCCCACTGCGGGTACGTCGGTGGTTCCCCTAGTTCTGCTTGTTCGGGTCCTGGGGGCCTGGCTAGCACTCCCCAGACCGTCTCGTTGGCTCACGAGAACAATCAGACTTGGCTATGTGATTCAGTTCGCCCGGCGTCCTCCCAAGTTCAGGGGCATTCAGTTCACCTCTGTGCCGAGCAAGGATGCTCCCCTCTTGCGAGCGGAAATCGCAGTCCTACTGTCGAAGGACGCGATAGAGCCGGTCTCTTCAGCCGATATGAAGTCAGGGTTTTACAGCCCCTACGTCATTGTACCCAAGAAAGGCGGTGGGTTGCGACCAATCCTGGACCTGCGCATTCTGAACCGGGCCTTTCACAGGCTCCCGTTCAGGATGTTGACGCAGAAACGTATCTTTCGATACTGGGGCATATGGCATCCGCTGCCGCGGTCACGCCGCTCGGATTGTTTCATATTGTTTATTATTCAGCACTGGCTTCACGACCGAGTCCCGAGATGGGCATGGCAACGCGGTACTTACCGGGTTCCAGTCACACCGTCTTGCCACCAGACCTTCAGCCTGTGGTCGGACCTTGCTTTCCTTCGGGCAGGGGTTCCCCTAGTGCAAGTGTCTAGGCATGTTGTTGTCTCAATAGCCATAGGCTGTGGTGCCATCTGCAATGGGCATGCAGCGTCGGGTACCTGGACAGGGCCTTGTCTGCAGTGGCATATCAATTGCCTCGAGTTTCTAGCAGTATGGCTTGCTCTGCGCCGCTTCAAAACGCTGCTACACGACAAGCATGTACTGGTCCGGACGGACAACATTGCAACTGTTGCGTACATCAACCACCAGGGCGGTCTACGCTTCCGTCGCATGTCGCAACTCGCCCACCATCTCCTCCTTTGGAGTCAGAAGCATCTGAGGTCGCTTCACGCCGTTCACATCCCAGGCGAGCTCAATTGTGCAGCCGACAGGCTCTCACGTCAGCCCGCCCTTCCGGGAGAATGGCGACTCCACCCCGAGACACTCCAGCTGATCTGGAGACGCTTCGGAGATGCTCAGGTAGACCTGTTTGCCTCCCCGGACACGTCCCAGTGCCAGCTGTTTTACTCCCTGTCCGAGGGGACCCTCGGCATGGACGCGCTGGCACACAGCTGGCCTCGGGGCCTACACAAGTATGCATTTCCCCCAGTGAGACTCTGTGCAAGGTCAGGGAGGACGAGGAGCAGATCCTCTTAGTAGCGCCATACTGGCCCAGTCGGACTTGGTTCCCAGAACTAATGCTCCTTGTGACAGCCCCTCCTTGGCTTATTCCTCTGAGGAAGGATCTCCTTTCAAAGAGAGGGGGCACCCTCTGGCACCTGCGCCCGGACCTGTGGAATCTCCAAGTGTGGTCTCTGGATGGGACACGGAGGTTCTAGGTGATCTGCCCCCAGCGGTAGTTAACACCATCACTTCAGCTAGAGCGCCCTCTACGAGGCACGCCTACGCACTGAAGTGGAACCTGTTCTTCGATTGGTGTTCTTCCCGGCGGGAAGACCCCTGTAGATGCCCGATCGTGGTCGTTTTCTCCTTTCTGCAAGAAGGGCTGGAGCGAAGGCTGTCTCCCTCCACCCTCAAAGTGTATGTTGC